>NC_091208.1:15352451-15354951 GCF_040958095.1 Procambarus clarkii | reverse complement strand
AGGCACCAGATGAGTGAGGGGTCAGTCTGCAATTTTCGTCAAGCCACTGTCAATGTGAGAGAACTCGTGTCCAGCTTATAAGCCTATACTTGCATAAACCACAAGTGAAGATAAACAATCTTTGGACAACACCCACCAGTGGGACTCGAACCCAGAAAGCACAACTACCTTCCAGTAGCTGGCATAACTAGTATGCTTTAACCCACTACGCCATCAGACCTTACAAAGAAGTAGATAGTTCGAGATATATATATCTCAAACATCTCTACCTCCCGAAGGCACCAGATGAGTGAGGGGTCAGTCTGCAATTTTCGTCAAGCCACTGTCAATGTGAGAGAACTCGTGTCCAGCTTATAAGCCTATACTTGCATAAACCACAAGTGAAGATAAACAATCTTTGGACAACACCCACCAGTGGGACTCGAACCCAGAAAGCACAACTACCTTCCAGTAGCTGGCATAACTAGTATGCTTTAACCCACTACGCCATCAGACCTTACAAAGAAGTAGATAGTTCGAGATATATATATCTCAAACATCTCTACCTCCCGAAGGCACCAGATGAGTGAGGGGTCAGTCTGCAATTTTCGTCAAGCCACTGTCAATGTGAGAGAACTCGTGTCCAGCTTATAAGCCTATACTTGCATAAACCACAAGTGAAGATAAACAATCTTTGGACAACACCCACCAGTGGGACTCGAACCCAGAAAGCACAACTACCTTCCAGTAGCTGGCATAACTAGTATGCTTTAACCCACTACGCCATCAGACCTTACAAAGAAGTAGATAGTTCGAGATATATATATCTCAAACATCTCTACCTCCCGAAGGCACCAGATGAGTGAGGGGTCAGTCTGCAATTTTCGTCAAGCCACTGTCAATGTGAGAGAACTCGTGTCCAGCTTATAAGCCTATACTTGCATAAACCACAAGTGAAGATAAACAATCTTTGGACAACACCCACCAGTGGGACTCGAACCCAGAAAGCACAACTACCTTCCAGTAGCTGGCATAACTAGTATGCTTTAACCCACTACGCCATCAGACCTTACAAAGAAGTAGATAGTTCGAGATATATATATCTCAAACATCTCTACCTCCCGAAGGCACCAGATGAGTGAGGGGTCAGTCTGCAATTTTCGTCAAGCCACTGTCAATGTGAGAGAACTCGTGTCCAGCTTATAAGCCTATACTTGCATAAACCACAAGTGAAGATAAACAATCTTTGGACAACACCCACCAGTGGGACTCGAACCCAGAAAGCACAACTACCTTCCAGTAGCTGGCATAACTAGTATGCTTTAACCCACTACGCCATCAGACCTTACAAAGAAGTAGATAGTTCGAGATATATATATCTCAAACATCTCTACCTCCCGAAGGCACCAGATGAGTGAGGGGTCAGTCTGCAATTTTCGTCAAGCCACTGTCAATGTGAGAGAACTCGTGTCCAGCTTATAAGCCTATACTTGCATAAACCACAAGTGAAGATAAACAATCTTTGGACAACACCCACCAGTGGGACTCGAACCCAGAAAGCACAACTACCTTCCAGTAGCTGGCATAACTAGTATGCTTTAACCCACTACGCCATCAGACCTTACAAAGAAGTAGATAGTTCGAGATATATATATCTCAAACATCTCTACCTCCCGAAGGCACCAGATGAGTGAGGGGTCAGTCTGCAATTTTCGTCAAGCCACTGTCAATGTGAGAGAACTCGTGTCCAGCTTATAAGCCTATACTTGCATAAACCACAAGTGAAGATAAACAATCTTTGGACAACACCCACCAGTGGGACTCGAACCCAGAAAGCACAACTACCTTCCAGTAGCTGGCATAACTAGTATGCTTTAACCCACTACGCCATCAGACCTTACAAAGAAGTAGATAGTTCGAGATATATATATCTCAAACATCTCTACCTCCCGAAGGCACCAGATGAGTGAGGGGTCAGTCTGCAATTTTCGTCAAGCCACTGTCAATGTGAGAGAACTCGTGTCCAGCTTATAAGCCTATACTTGCATAAACCACAAGTGAAGATAAACAATCTTTGGACAACACCCACCAGTGGGACTCGAACCCAGAAAGCACAACTACCTTCCAGTAGCTGGCATAACTAGTATGCTTTAACCCACTACGCCATCAGACCTTACAAAGAAGTAATCTCGAATTATATCTCGAACTATCTACTTCTTTGTAAGGTCTGATGGCGTAGTGGGTTAAAGCATACTAGTTATGCCAGCTACTGGAAGGTAGTTGTGCTTTCTGGGTTCGAGTCCCACTGGTGGGTGTTGTCCAAAGATTGTTTATCTTCACTTGTGGTTTATGCAAGTATAGGCTTATAAGCTGGACACGAGTTCTCTCACATTGACAGTGGCTTGACGAAAATTGCAGACTGACCCCTCACTCATCTGGTGCCTTCGGGAGGTAGAGATGTTTGAGATATATATATCTCGAACTATCTACTTCTTTGTAAGGTCTGATGGCGTAGTGGGTT
>NC_091208.1:15282451-15344951 GCF_040958095.1 Procambarus clarkii | reverse complement strand
TTTCAATTTCAATTTCAATTTCAATGGGCTGTCGAACAAAAACAAATATGAAAACACCCCAAGGCCTACGAGGGGCAGTAGAGGAATATGAAAACACCCCAGGTCTACTAGGGGTCGTAGGGAAAAAAATGAAAACGCCCCCGGGCCCTACGAGAGCCCGTCGGGAAAATATGGAAGCACCCCTGGGCCTATGTGGGGCCGTTGGGAAAAGCAAAACGGCCGCACGTAGGCCCGGTTTCCATGACTCACAACATAATGCATGCATGGTAACTGAGTGCAGACGAGGAGTCACAATAACGAGGCTGAAATATGTAGACCAAACCACACACTAGAAAGTGAAGGGACGACGACGTTTCGGTCAGTTCAGGACCATTCTCAAGTCGATTTTTTTTTTGCGATGAGGGAAGGATGTTGTTGTTGTTAAAGATTTAGCTACTCAGGACGAAGTGTCCATGTAGCACGGGCTATGGTGAGCCCGTAATTGAGTTTGGTTATACATGATAACCTTTTTCCTGTGATATTTGGGTCTAAGTTTAAAATGGAGTAGGGGACTTCTCCTTTTTCCCTGCTTATTTATCGCTTCTGTTTTAGTGCTCTGGTTTTAATCTTGTTTTATTTACATTATCTTGGTGGAGGATGTAGATGCAGAATGCTCACTAATGAGTCCCATTCCTCAACAGCTTTTCTGATCATTGTAGTCGCGGTGGAATGTGCATCTAATGCAGCTGCTGTCGTTGGATTAATGTTGAGTTTGATGCGCAGGGGTTCAGTAGCTTCACATTGCAGTAAGTAGTGCAATAGCGGCGCCTCTGCCTCAGTTTCACAAATGTGACACTCTTTAACTATTGGGTTCATTACCTCCCAGCAGCACTTGTACCCAAGTCTGAGTCTGTGTATGGCTACTGCAATGTCTCTGGATATCTTTTTGCCAGGCTTGAAAGAGGAGTAACCAGTGGCTTGTTCATACCATATCGCAGTGGATCTTCCTTCCGCTACTTTGGCTCTGTGGCGACTTTTGATAGTTGAGAATATTTTCTTCTTGATTTGCTCCTTTATCTGTGAGAAACTTGGAGGTATTTGAACCTGTACAACAGGTAGATCAGTGGAAGTTTTTGCTAGTGAGTCTGCCTTTTCATTACCCTCTATGCCAATGTGACTTGGTATCCAATTTAGGGTGATTGACAGCCCTCGATTATGGGCATCTTTTCCTATATGTTGAATTTCTGTGAGGAGTTGTATATTGTCTCTGTGCTGACTGGATAACAATGCCTGGAGCGAAGATTTAGAGTCTGTATGAATGATGACATCATGTAAATTATTCTCAATTGTATAGTTTATTGCCTCCTTCAGGGCATATAATTCTGTTTGCAATGTTGAGCACCCACTATTCATGCTCCAGTAAGCTTCATGGTTGGTAGTGTAAACTGCTGCCCCAGCAGAACTTTTTTCTTGATCAACTGATCCGTCTGTGAAGATGTGAGTCGTTGTGGGTCTAGAGATAGTTTCCATTTGTTGCTCTATTACTTCCTTGAGCCTCTGCGGGTCACATGCTGATTTTTTAACTGGTAATCTTTCAATGATTATCTTTAGAGTCGATTCTTCCCATGGAGGAGGCTGTCGAAAGTGTTGATATGATCTATCTTCCCCTTTGTTTTTAATGGTCCATTTCATGTCCATTTTCTCTAAAATTTTGACCACATTATGTATCCATGAGCTTGTTCTATACTGTAGGTTTTTCTGAAAGGATCTCTGTATGCTGTCTTTGACTGACAGCCTGGCAGTTGTTCCAGTAAGTTTTCCTATTATGGTGGCTATCCTTTGTTTCATCCTGTTTTCTTATGCTGGTAAATTTGTTTTCATTCTAAGGTTCTCTCTACGCGTCCATATAGGTGCTCCCAGCATTGTTCTCAGAGCATCATTTTGAGACACTTCCAGTTTCTGCCATTGGTTATCACTGAGGGATGTAAGAGCAGGAGCAGCATAGTCGATGAGTGACCTAACTGCTTGAACGTAGTACATTTTGAGTACTGGTAGAGATGCACCCTCTCTAAGACTGGTCAGAGAGCGCAAAGCTGAGTTTCTGGCTTTACAGCGTTGCCGAAGATATTCAATTTCTTGAGTGAATTTCAACAGGCTGTCTATTATGACCCCAAGGTATTGAAAAGAGGTAACCCACTCAATTTCTTGTCCTTGTATTGCCAGTCTGATGTCTTGAGTTTTCATTTTAACGGCCATTGCTTTTGTTTTATTGATGTTTATTTTCACTGCTATGTGTTCCGCTTCCCTGCTGATAATATCTAGGCATTTTTGTGCATGGTTCCTTGCACCTTTGCCATTGATGATGACCACAAAGTCGTCTGCATAGTTAAGCAGTTTGGCTTTTGGTAGCTTGAGCTTCATGAATTGTTCCATGAGACAGTTGAAGAGGAAGGGGCTTAGTATTCCTCCCTGCGGAGTTCTATTTTCCAGCCTCTTTGAGGTCGATGTTTTTCCTTGGAATTTGACTTTAGCTTCTCGGATAAGCAGGCTTCCTTTGGCAAAGGCAAGAGCGTGTCCTTTGATTTCCTTATCCACAAGGCAGCACAGTGTAGCTGGAGCACTGGCTAACTCGAAGGCTTTTTCAAGGTCTAGAAAAAGGATTCCAGGTTTGTCATTGATTTTATCCAGGAGGGAGGTAAGGCATTCTGTAGTACCAACACCTTTTCTGTAAGCAAACATATTTTGGTGCAGTGGATTGGCTTTCCGAGGGAAGGAGGCGAAGGGAATAAATAAGCAAGAGAGAGGTCAGGAGAAGAAAATCTTAGAGGAAGAAAAAGTATGGCCAAAGGTACGAAATGTAAGGTGTAATAAAGGGGGATAGTAATAGCAATAAGAAGAGGATAGTAATAGGGATAAGAAGGGGGATAGTAATAGGAATAAGAGAATGGTCCAGGACGAACCGAAACGTCGTTGTCCCTTCACTTTCTAGTGTGTGGTTTGGTCAACATGGTAACTGAGTATATATCATAACGCAAGTCGTTTAACGATACACAACGGGTGACAGGATATATGCCAGGGAAGGTTATACTGTAAGACGCATGTCCAGCATACACCGGGAAGTATACCAGACAAGAGAACGTAATATAAAAAGCATGCTAGGCATGGATGGGTACACAGATATATGTCTAGCTATAGTGGACAACATCTTGTATCTCGTGCATATATAAACAACATAATTTATGCCAACCAAGTGTATACAACATAATTTATGCCAGCCAAGTGTATACACAACAGGATGCATGAATTCAAAAAGCACTTAACCGGATGCATACCAAGCAAGAATACGCAACAGGCAGCAGGATGACTTGCACCCCCCCCCCCTTGTCCCGGGGACGTCTTACACCCTCTCATCTCCTGTGCTCTGCCCCGGGGACGACTTCCACCCTAGCACCCCCTGCACCCCTGTCGCGGTTACGTCTTACACACACTCTCACCCCCTGCACCCTACCCCCAGGGACGTCTCACCCCCCTGCACCCTGCCCCGGGGACGTCTCACCCCCTGCACCCTGCCCCGGAGTCGTCACATCCCTTGCACCCTGAACCGGGGTCGTCTTACCCCCTGCACCCTGCCCCTAGGACCTCTCCCCCCCTGCACCCTGCCCCGGGGACGTCTCATCCCCTGCACCCTGCCCCGGAGTCGTCACATCCCTTGCACCCTGCCCCGGGGACGTCTCACCCCCTGCACCCTGCCCCGGGGTCGTCTTACCCCTGCACCCTGCCCCGGGGTCGTCTTACCCCTGCACCCTGCCCCGGGGACGTCTCACCCCCTGCACCCTGCCCCGGGGACGTCTCACCCCCCTGCACCCTGCCCC
The DNA here is from genome assembly GCF_040958095.1 of Procambarus clarkii. Taxonomy (NCBI): domain Eukaryota; kingdom Metazoa; phylum Arthropoda; class Malacostraca; order Decapoda; family Cambaridae; genus Procambarus; species Procambarus clarkii. The sequence goes on along the minus strand of NC_091208.1, from coordinate 15,341,100 downwards.
GGGGACGTCTTACCCCCTGCACCCTGCCCCGGGGACGTCTCACCCCCCTGCACCCTGCCCCGGGGACGTCTTACCCCCTGCACCCTGCCCCGGAGTCGTCACATCCCTTGCACCCTGCCCCGGGGACGTCTCACCCCCTGCACCCTGCCCCGGGGTCGTCTTACCCCTGCACCCTGCCCCGGGGACGTCTCCCCCCCTGCACCCTGCCCCGGGGACGTCTCCCCCCCTGCACCCTGCCCCGGGGACGTCTCACCCCCTGCACCCTGCCCCGGGGACGTCTCACCCCCCTGCACCCTGCCCCGAGGACGTCTCTCCCCCTGCACCCTGCCCCGGGGACGTCTCACCCCCTGCACCCTGCCCCGGGGACGTCTCACCCCCCTGCACCCTGCCCCGGGGACGTCTCACCCCCTGCACCCTGCCCCGGGGACGTCTCACCCCCTGCACCCTGCCCCTGGGACGTCTCACCCCCCTGCACCCTGCCCCGGGGACGTCTCACCCCCCTGCACCCTGCCCCGGGACGTCTCACACCCCTGCACCCTGCCCCGGGACGTCTCACCCCCCTGCACCCTTCCCCGGGACGTCTCACCCCCTGCACCCTGCCCCGGGGACGTCTCACCCCCTGCACCCTGCCCCGGAGTCGTCACATCCCCTGCACCCTGCCCCGGGGACGTCTCACCCCCTGCACCCTGCCCCGGGGACGTCTCACCCCCTGCACCCTGCCCCGGGGACGTCTCACACCCGTATAACTGGGATATTCACCAGGGGGGGGGGGGCAGGAGGTATACCCAGCTGTGGGACGCTATATGATCGGAGGCAGAAGAGCCGCCGCCTCAGTGATAAGGAGACTACCAGATTACCCACACGCCCGGCCCTCTCCTCCAGGTAACCTCGCCTCCCTCACCGCCTCTACCACAGTCTAACACTCTGCCTAACACACTCTCTAACACTCTGCCTAACACACTCTCTAACAAAGTTGCAAACACAGCTTCCAACACACACTACAACAGTCTCCACCACACTCTACAACAGTCTCCAACGCACACTACAACAGTCTCCAACACACACTTCAATAGTCTCCAACACACACTACAACAGTCTCCAGCACACACTACAACAGTCTCCAACACACTCTACAACAGACTCCAACACACTCTACAACAGTCTCCAACACACACTACAACAGTCTCCAGCACACTCTACAACACACTCTACAACAGTCTCCAACACACACTACAACAGTCTCCAGCACACTCTACAACACACTCTACAACAGTCTCCAACACACACTACAACAGTCTCCAGCACACTCTACAACACACTCTACAACAGTCTCCAGCACACTCTACAACACACACTACAACAGTCTCCAACACACACTACAACAGTCTCCAACACACACTACAACAGTCTCCAACACACTCTACAACAGACTCCAACACACTCTACAACAGACTCCAACACACACTACAACAGTCTCCAACACACACTACAACAGTCTCCAACACACTCTACAACAGTCTCCAACACACACTACAACAGTCTCCAACACACACTACAACAGTCTCCAGCACACACTACAACAGTCTCCAACACACTCTACAACAGACTCCAACACACACTACAACAGTCTCCAGCACACACTACAACAGTCTCCAACACACTCTACAACAGTCTCCAACACACACTACAACAGTCTCCAACACACACTACAACAGTCTCCAACACACACTACAACAGTCTCCAGCACACACTACAACAGTCTCCAGCACACACTACAACAGTCTCCAACACACACTACAACAGTCTCCAACACACTCTACAACAGTCTCCAACACACACTACAACAGTCTCCAACACACACTACAACAGTCTCCAACACACACTACAACAGTCTCCAACACACACTACAACAGTCTCCAACACACTCTACAACAGTCTCCAACACACTCTACAACAGTCTCCAACACACTCTACAACAGTCTCCAACACACTCTACAACAGTCTCCAACACACTCTACAACAGTCTCCAACACACTCTACAACAGTCTCCAACACACTCTACAACAGTCTCCAGCACACTCTACAACAGTCTCCAGCACACTCTACAACAGTCTCCAACACACTCTACAACAGTCTCCAACACACTCTACAACAGTCTCCAACACACTCTACAACAGTCTCCAACACACTCTACAACAGTCTCCAACACACTCTACAACAGTCTCCAACACACTCTACAACAGTCTCCAACACACTCTACAACAGTCTCCAACACACTCTACAACAGTCTCCAACACACTCTACAACAGTCTCCAACACTCTACAACAGTCTCCAACACACACTACAACAGTCTCCAACACACACTACAACAGTCACCAACACACAATTCAATAGTCTCCAACACACACTACAACAGTCTCCAACACACACTACAACAGTCTCCAACACACACTGCAACAGTCTCCAACACACTCTACAACAGTCTCCAACACACTCTACAACAGTCTCCAACACACACTACAACAGTCTCCAACACACACTACAACAGTCTCCAACACACTCTACAACAGTCTCCAACACACTCTACAACAGTCTCCAACACACTCTACAACAGTCTCCAACACACTCTACAACAGTCTCCAACACACTCTACAACAGTCTCCAACACACTCTACAACAGTCTCCAACACACTCTACAACAGTCTCCAACACACTCTACAACAGTCTCCAACACACTCTACAACAGTCTCCAACACACTCTACAACAGTCTCCAGCACACTCTACAACAGTCTCCAGCACACTCTACAACAGTCTCCAACACACTCTACAACAGTCTCCAACACACTCTACAACAGTCTCCAACACACTCTACAACAGTCTCCAACACACTCTACAACAGTCTCCAACACACTCTACAACAGTCTCCAACACACTCTACAACAGTCTCCAACACACAATTCAATAGTCTCCAACACACACTACAACAGTCTCCAACACACACTACAACAGTCTCCAACACACACTGCAACAGTCTCCAACACACTCTACAACAGTCTCCAACACACACTACAACAGACTCCAACACACACTACAACAGTCTCCAACACACTCTACAACAGTCTCCAACACACTCTACAACAGACTCCAACACACTCTACAACAGTCTCCAACACACTCTATTAATTTTAAGAAATTAATTTGACTACAAATTAATTTCTTGCCCGATTTTGTTTTAATCTAATTCTGTTTCAAGCAAAATATTTCACAACATTTTGAGAAAATTCTTAAACAAAAAATTATTACCTACCTGTTAAAATAAACACTTTCTACAGATATTCATTATATAAAATTTTCTTATATATTTATTATAAACGTACATATTGAAAAAAAATCGTAACATTCTGAAACATTTATTTTTTATTTAAGGAGCTTTCAGTTTGTGTTAACTAATACTACTGAAATCTCTTTAAAACTTAAAGATCCTTTACTCCTTGATCACCTGTTTGGTCTTGTTTACCTATTTGAATGTTGGAACATCGCGTAGATTACGTTGGGAACGTCTCGGGCTACCGTAAACACCTCAGCTGTGAGCATTTGTGCACATCTCTGTAGTGGATGTCATTATGAGTGACCCTTATGAGTAATTTCACTTCACCCACTATCAGTTGTTTTAGACTACACCTTTACATCATGGCAACAACTCACATCGCTACAATGACACTAGAGTAGAGCAACAACGGAGTCCCCCCTGCACTCCCTTCTACACTCTCTAAATTCGCCTTCTGGAAGTACGCATTTAGAACTTTTTATGGTATATTTTATAAATAATTTATACATTTTGTTTTTGTATACTTTTGATTAGGTTTAATTGTTTTGTAATTTAATTGATACTGACATTTTTTAAACTCCAAAAACGTATTGCCAAAAATTTAAGAAAGTATATAACATTTTTTAAACTTTCTTCCCAAGTGACGAACATTCTAATCTTTAAAAGAGAACGTCAGTTCTCTGTTTCCGAGGAGGAAGATCAGAGACTTTGAGGAAGCTTATTTAAACTTTTCCAGATTTCCTGGTAATTGTATTGAGAGTGTCCCGGTGGGGGGGGGGGGGGGGAAGCCAAGGGCGGGCCCCCATACCCCCCCCCCCTTGTACGAGCAAGTGAATATGAACTGTGCTCTCCAAACTCCACCACAAAGTTTAACATTTACACATTGGTGTTTTCAGATACTGACGGGAAAGCCAATATTTACATGATAAATTCGCACAACCTTTCGGTTACAGTGATAAGGGGGGGGGGGAGTATTTGTGGGAGGAGACGAAGATATAGAACATAAGAACAAAGGTAACTGCAGAAGGCCTATTGGCCCATACGAGGCAGCTCCTATCTATAACCACCCAATCCCACTCATATACATGTCCAACCCGCACTTGAAACAATCGAGGGACCCCACTTCCACCACGTTACGCGGTAATTGGTTCCACAAATCAACAACCCTGTTACTGAACCAGTATTTACCCAAGTCTTTCCTAAATCTAAACTTATCCAATTTATACCCATTGTTTCGTGTTCTGTATTGTGTTGATAATTTTAATACCCTATTAATATCCCCTTTGTTATATCCATTCATCCACTTGTAAACCTATCATGTCACCCCTAACTCTTCGCCTTTCCAGTGAATGCAACTTAAGCTTTGTTAATCTTTCTTCATATGAAAGATTTCTAATTTGGGGAATTAACTTAGTCATCCTACGCTGGACACGTTCAAGTGAATTTATATCCATTCTATAGTACGGCGACCAAAACTGGACTGCATAATCTAAATGGGGCCTAACCAGAGCAAGATATAGCTGAAGAACCACACCAGGTGTCTTGTTACTAACGCTTCGATTAATAAATCCCAGTGTCCTATTCGCCTTATTACGAACATTCATGCATTGATCTTTTTGTTTTAAATTCTTACTAATCATAACTCCCAGATCCCTTTCGCTTTCCGACTTCGCAATCTCAACACCATCTAGCTCGTATCTTGTAACTCTATCATCATTACCTAGCCTCAAAACTCTACATTTATTAGCATTAAACTGCATCTGCCAGTCTTTTGACCATTTTAAAACCCTATTTAGATCAACTTGAAGTGATAGCGAGTTTTCTTTCGTGTTAATTTCCCTACCGATTTTTGTATCATCTGCAAGTTTGCAGATTTTGCTACTCAAACCTGAATCTAAATCATTTGTATATATTATAAACAACAGAGGTCCCAGGACAGAGCCCTGAGGTACTCCACTAACAACATTATCCCACTCTGACTTAACCCCATTTATACTAACTCTGTTTCCTTTGGAATAGCCATGCCCTAATTCAACTTAATATAGCACCTCCAATACCATGAGCTTCTATTTTTTTAATTAGTCTTTCATGTGGCACTGTATCAAAAGCTTTGCTAAAGTCAAGGTACACAACATCACAATCCTTACTACTATCAACTGCCTCAACTATGCTGGAATAAAAAGTTAGCAAATTTGTTAAACATGAACGGCCATTTGTAAAACCATGTTGCGACTCATTTATTAATTTATGTTTTTCAAGATGGAGATGAATTGTATTTGCAATTATTGATTCAAGTAACTTTCCCACAATAGACGTTAGGCTACTTGGCCGATAGTTTGACGCAAGTGATCTATCTCCTTTCTTAAAAATTGGTACCACATTAGCTACCTTCCATGACTGGCACTCTGCCTGACTCTATTGATTTATTAAATATGGTAGACAGTGGCTCGGAAAGCTCCTCTTTGCATTCTTTAAGCACCCTGGCAAACACTTCATCCGGACCTGGGGATTTGTTTGGTTTTAGTTTTTCGAATTGTTTAATTACATCCTCCCTGGTAACTGCTAAACTAGTCAACCTGTCCTTATCCCCACCCACATAGACTTGTTCGGCTGAAGGCATATTGTTAAGTTCTTCTTTAGTAAATACAGATATAAAATATTAATATACAATATTAAAAATATAATAATACTACTCATCTCCTTGTCATTATCCGTTATTTGACCTGTCTCAATTTTTAATGGACCTATCCTTTCCATAGTCTTAGTTCGATATAACTGAAAAAAACCTTTAGGATTTGACTTTGCTTGCTCTGCTATGCGAACTTCATAGTTTCTTTTTGCTTTCCTTATCTCTTTTTTAACATTTCTAACCAGTTGTATGAATTCCTGTTCTAAACTGACTTCCCCATTCTTAATCCTTTTGTACCAAGCTCTCTTTTTACCTATAAGGTTCTTCAAATTCTTTGTTAATCCAGTTTGGGTCATTAATATTCGATCTATTCAATTTGTATGGTATACTATGTTCCTGTACTTTGTTTAGAATATTCTTAAATAAGTTATATATTAAATCCACATCGAAATCCCCTGTTGAGTATACCATGAAGATGTTGACAGTAATGACGACGGTGTATTGTGAAAATGATTACAGTGTGGCGAGACGGGTGAGGCGAGAGATGGGAGTGATATGGACGGTATGTGTGTGTGCGGAGACAGAGAGGGTGCATACGTGGGGGAGATAAGGAAGATGTGGGGTGGGGGGGGGGGAGATTTTTGTTGTTGTTGTATGGGGGGGGGGAGATGGGTGGATGCATGTGGGAGAAGTCAGGTAGAGTATATGCGGGGAGTATATATATAAACGCACAAGCACACAAATGCACATACACATTAGCACAAACACACAAGCGCACAAACGCATAAGCACTGAAATTCACAACCACACAAACTTAGAAATATTCAATAACACAAACGAACATACACATAAACAAATAAACATACAAACGCACGAACATGAAAACGCACAACAACACAATCATTCATGCGCAACACAGTCATTAATAAGTGCAAAAAGCATATAAAATCACAAGCACAAAAACGAACAAACTTACAAACAAACGAACAAGCCCACAATCACACAAACTCAAACGCACAAGCATACAAACAGTCAAGCACAAACGCATACACATACACATAAACATACACATAAACATACACATACACATAAACATACACATACACATACAAACAGTCAAGCACAAACGCACAAGCATACAAACAGTCAAGCACAAACGCACAAGCACCCAACCCCAGAAGCACATTAATGCACTAGGTCATGTTCTGCAAGCATGGCAGAACCTGGCCACCCAACATAATAAGTGGTGTAGAACTTTTCCTATTTTAATCAGTGACTCTCTTGGCCCCACGTAAATCAACGACCCTCCTGGCCTCAGGTAAATCAGTGACCCTCCTGGCCCCACGTAAATCAGTGACACTCCTGGCCCCACGTAAATCAGTGACCCTCCTGGCCTCAGGTAAATCAGTGACCCTCCTGGCTCCACGTAAATCAGTGATCCTCCTGGCTTCAGGTAAATTAGTGACCCTCCTGGCCTCAGGTAAATCAGTGACCCTCCTGGCCTCAGGTAAATCAGCGACCCTCCTGGCCTCAGGTAAATCAGCGACCCTCCTGGCCCCACGTAAATCAGTGACCCTCCTGGCCTCAGGTAAATCAGCGACCCTCCTGGCCTCAGGTAAATCAGTGACCCTCCTGGCCTCAGGTAAATCAGTGACCCTCCTGGCCTCAGGTAAATCAGCGACCCTCCTGGCCTCAGGTAAATCAGTGACCCTCCTGGCCTCAGGTAAATCAGTGACCCTCCTGGCCTCAGGTAAATCAGCGACCCTCCTGGCCTCAGGTAAATCAGTGACCCTCCTGGCCTCAGGTAAATCAGTGACCCTCCTGGCTCCACGTAAATCAGTGACCCTCCTGGCCCCACGTAAATCAGCGACCCTCCTGGCCTCAGGTAAATCAGCGACCCTCCTGGCCTCAGGTAAATCAGTGACCCTCCTGGCTCCACGTAAATCAGTGACCCTCCTGGCCTCAGGTAAATCAGCGACCCTCCTGGCCTCAGGTAAATCAGTGACCCTCCTGGCTCCACGTAAATCAGTGACCCTCCTGGCCCCACGTAAATCAGCGACCCTCCTGGCCCCACGTAAATCAGCGACCCTCCTAGCCCCACGTAAATCAGCGACCCTCCTGGCCTCAGGTAAATCAGCGACCCTCCTGGCCTCAGGTAAATCAGCGACCCTCCTGGCCTCAGGTAAATCAGTGACCCTCCTGGCCTCAGGTAAATCAGTGACCCTCCTGGCCTCAGGTAAATCAGTGACCCTCCTGGCCTCAGGTAAATCAGCGACCCTCCTGGCCTCAGGTAAATCAGCGACCCTCCTGGCCCCACGTAAATCAGTGACCCTCCTAGCCCCACGTAAATCAGCGACCCTCCTGGCCCCACGTAAATCAGCGACCCTCCTGGCTTCAGGTAAATCAGCGACCCTCCTGGCCTCAGGTAAATCAGTGACCCTCCTGGCCTCAGGTAAATCAGCGACCCTCCTGGCCTCAGGTAAATCAGCGACCCTCCTGGCCCCACGTAAATCAGTGACCCTCCTGGCCCCACGTAAATCAGCGACCCTACTGGCCCCACGTAAATCAGTGACCCTCCTGGCCCCACGTAAATCAGCGACCCTCCTGGCCCCACGTAAATCAGCGACCCTCCTGGCTTCAGGTAAATCAGCGACCCTCCTGGCCTCAGGTAAATCAGTGACCCTCCTGGCCTCAGGTAAATCAGCGACCCTCCTGGCCTCAGGTAAATCAGCGACCCTCCTGGCCCCACGTAAATCAGTGACCCTCCTGGCCCCACGTAAATCAGCGACCCTCCTGGCCCCACGTAAATCAGTGACCCTCCTAACCCCACGTAAATCAGCGACCCTCCTGGCCCCACGTAAATCAGTGACCCTCCTGGCCCCACGTAAATCAGTGACCCTCCTGGCTCCACGTAAATCAGTGACCCTCCTGGCTCCACGTAAATCAGTGACCCTCCTGGCCCCACGTAAATCAGTGACCCTCCTGGCCCCACGTAAATCAGTGACCCTCCTGGCCCCACGTAAATCAGTGACCCTCCTGGCCCCACGTAAATCAGTGACCCTCCTGGCTCCACGTAAATCAGTGACCCTCCTGGCCTCAGGTAAATCAGCGACCCTCCTGGCCTCAGGTAAATCAGTGACTCTCCTGGCCTCAGGTAAATCAATAAAAAATGTGTAGCGTTGAGAGTTAACTAAAAACCAGCAGTTTACTGGGACATAATAATCTTTACGACACAGCATATATATACAATATTTACATAACTGCAACAAATTAATTATAAGTAGAGTAAGTTATCACAAGACGCAAGTCACAGTAGCTAGATGTTACTAAGCATAACTAACTTAACAACATGGGTACACTAGACAGTATGGCAGCTATGTTGTGGACAAGGTGGGTGGTGATGTTACATAACCATAGTGCAACCCGTCCTCGACTCAAGTCCATTACATCCAGCGGTCGCCCCCACAGACGCATTCATAAATTTTAACTTGCTGTTCATTCAAAACAAGAATTTTCTCAAATATAAATTAATATTATAATATATTAGCATATTGTGCATATATAGGCATAGGTTAGGTTAGGTTAGGTATTTAGGTTCGGTTGGCGATTATTTGCATTTGTAGTACGTGGGTGAAGTATTTATAGCATTGTGGTTCGAACAAAATTCGTTCAGTAAAGCCCCTGTAACGGAAGTGTTCGAACGAAATCAATTGTGAGTCGTGTCTAAACCGTTTTTCATTCATAAACAGGGGATTTGGCGGGTGCATGAAATCATTTTTGGGTCTTTGTTTGGAGGACGGGCTGCACAACTCATGACTTTCGAACACTTCCAGAACAAGCACTTCACTGACGAATTTTGTTCGAACCACAACGCTGTAAATGCTTCACCACGTACTACAAATACAAATAATCGTCAACAGAACCTAAATACCTAACCTAACTAGTGCCTATATATGCACAATATGCTAATATATTATAATATTAATTTATATTTGAGAAAATTCCTATTTTGAATAACCAGCATTTTAAAATTTATGAATGCGTCTGTGGGGTCGACCGCTGGATGGAATGGACTTGAGTCGAGGACGGGTTGTAGACACAGGGGAGTTGGCTGGCCAGCCTTCAATTGTACAAATAGTTCAACTACTCAAGAACAACATAATGAAATATTATATATCAACATAATACCTGTGTTCATGGTGAAATTTAAATACATTCATACATTAATATATACACTGTAGTAGTATAATGGTAAAGAAATTTGTATTACAGTAAATGAATGTCTATAAGTATGGGCCAAGCGCATCTAGTTGGAACTGGTTACGATGGGGTCATAACAGCCTAAATAAGAACAGTCTTTAGACACTTGTGTAAGGAATCATTCATAACCATGTATACCAGGGGCCTCGTAGCCTGGTGGATAGCGCGCAGGACTTGTAATTCTGTGGCGCGGGTTCGATTCCCGCACGAGGCAGAAACAAATGGGCAAAAGTTTCTTTCACCCTGAATGCCCCTGTTACCTAGCAGTAAATAGGTACCTTGGAGTTAAGTCAGCTGTCACGGGCTGCTTCCTGGGGGTGGAGGCCTGGTCGAGGACCGGGCCGCGGGGACACTAAAGCCCCGAAATCATCTCAAGATAACCTCAAGATAACCACATGTGTCAGACCAATCCTGGAGTTCATACCTAATTAAAAACAAGACAAAGTTAGAGAAGATTCAGAGGTATGCCACCAGATTAGACCCAGAACTGAGAGGTATGAGTTACGAGGAAAAGCTATGGGTACTAAACCTCACGTCCCAGGAAGACTAAATAATAAGAGACATGATTGCGATCTACAAAATTCCCAGAGTAGTTGACACGGTGAACAAAGACAAACTATTTAGCATTGGCAGAACACGAACAAGGGGACACAGGTGGAAACCGAGTACCCGAATGAGGCACAGAGACATTAGAAACAATTGTTTCAGTGTCAGAGTGGTTAACAGAGAGGCAGTGATGTGGTGGAGGCTGACTCAATGCACAGTTTCAAGTGTAGATATGATAGAGCCCAGTAGGCTCAGGAAACTGTGCACCAGTTGATTGACAGTTGAGAGGCGGGACCAAAGAGACAAAGCTCAACGACTGCAAGGACAACTAGGTGAGTACAAACACCGAAGTACACAAGCACATGCACATAAACGCACATGCACACAAACGCACAATGCACATGCAGACAAACGGGTGTCTGGTAGCTGAGCTGACAGCGCGCAGGGCTCGTAATTCTGTGGCCCGGGTACGATTCCCGGACCAGACAGAAACAAATGAACAAAGTTTCTTTCACCCTGATGCCCCCTGTTACCTTGCAGTAAATAGGTACCTGGGAGTTAGACAGCTGTTAAGGAGCTGCTTTCTGTGTGTGTGTGTGTGTGGGGGGGGGGGGCCATAGTTACAGTTGATTGACAGTTGAGAGGCGGGCCGAAAGAGCAGAGCTCAACCCCCGCAAGGACAACTAGGTGAGTACAAACGCACATGCACACAAACGAGTAAGTGCTCAAACACAAACACACACATCGTCACAAATGCACAAGCCCTCAAACGCACAAACAGGCAAATGAAGAAGCACATAAACGCACATTCTCATAAACGCTCAGGCATATAAACACACGAACTCACAAACGCCTCACATTCATACGCGCTCAATTACATAAATGCACAAGCATATAAACGCAGAAGTTGAAATGTCAAATTCCCACCAGTTGATTGACAAGCGAAAGACGGGACCAAAGAGCTGAAGCTGAACACCCGCAAGCACAAATAGGTAAGTACAACCAGGTGAGTACAAGCACAAACACACGCACAGGCACACACACACAAATAAACAAACACACAATCGCAGAACACAAGCACACAAACACACACTGGAGGAAAGGAGAGATAAGGGGACATGATAACGACATATAAGATTCTGAGAGGAATTGACAACGTAGACAAAGCAGTGTTGTTCACAGCTAGGAACAGCAGAACGAGGGGTCATAGATGTAAACTGATGACACAAATAAGTCATAGAGATATCAGAAGGAACTTTTTCAGTGTTAGAGCTGTCAGTAAATGGAATTGGTTAGATGCAGAAGTAGCTGAAGCAAATTTGATTCAAAATTATAAATGTAAATATGATAAAAGCGTAAGAAATGGGTCATTGCATTAATCTAAGAACATTTGGAAGGTGGGGCTGAGGGGCTAGTACTGATTGGTTTGTGGACATAACTCACTGCTCATAGTACTGGATGGTTTGGGACATAACTCACTGCTCATAGTACTGATTGGTTTGTGGACATAACTCACTGCTCATAGTACTGGATGGTTTGGGACATAACTCACTGCTCATAGTACTGGATGGTTTGGGACATAACTCACTGCTCATAGTACTGGATGGTTTGGGACATAACTCACTGCTCATAGTACTGGATGGTTTGTGGACATAACTCACTGCTCATAGTACTGGATGGTTTGGGACATAACTCACTGCTCATAGTACTGGTTGGTTTGGGACATAACTCACTGCTCATAGTACTGGATGGTTTGGGACATAACTCACTGCTCATAGTACTGGTTGGTTTGGGACATAACTCACTGCTCATAGTACTGGATGGTTTGGGACATAACTCACTGCTCATAGTACTGGATGGTTTGTGGACATAACTCACTGCTGATAGTACTGGATGGTTTGTGGACATAACTCACTGCTCATAGTACTGGATGGTTTGGGACATAACTCACTGCTCATAGTACTGGATGGTTTGTGGACATAACTCACTGCTCATAGTACTGGATGGTTTAGGACATAACTCACTGCTCATAGTACTGGATGGTTTGTGGACATAACTCACTGCTCATAGTACTGGATGGTTTGTGGACATAACTCACTGCTCATAGTACTGGATGGTTTGTGGACATAACTCACTGCTCATAGTACTGGATGGTTTGGGACATAACTCACTGCTCATGGTACTGGTTGGTTTGGGACATAACTCACTGCTCATAGTACTGGATGGTTTGTGGACATAACTCACTGCTCATAGTACTGGTTGGTTTGGGACATAACTCACTGCTCATAGTGCTGGATGGTTTGGGACATAACTCACTGCTCATAGTACTGGATGGTTTGGGACATAACTCACTGTCATAGTACTGGTTTGGAATATCTTTCCAATCTCATTTAATGCAAAGACTTGTGTGGTGGCTCAACAACAACAACAGCTTGCGAGAGTTTTTCAGAAGCAAATAATGTATTTCATGCAGCGTCTTGAACATGGTAAACAAAACTGCTCACGACCATTGACAGCAGGATTCAGCCTCTCACAAGTCACCAAGCAACAGAAATAGCTAGACTACTTTGGTTGTAATAATACTGTAACAGATAAATATTGTATTAACTGCCATGTTGTTTCTGTCATACTCTTGCTTGGGTCTTCTGTCATTCGTTGGTGGGTTATATATCACTGGTATTTGTACTCTTGGTCCTCCCATCGTCATGGTGACTGTTATTTAGTCTCTGAACCCCCCGTAGCCTGGGATAACCATCTCCTTGAAACTCCATTCCTTTTCCATCAGTAGGACCCCTCTGCCTCCTCCCCTTCCCTCTCTCTTTTTCCTTATTATAGTGTAGTCCTGGGGAAACCACCACATTTGTTATGATTCCTGACAGATTTGTTTCTGCGAGTCCTATTACATCTGGATTCTCTTCTTGCATTCCTTCCCTAAGTTCACTTCCTTTGTTTGTTATCCCATCTATGTTTGAGCACATTACTTTAAAGCTGACTTTTTTCCATCCAGTCTGATTTTCATTTGATACCCCTGAAATAGGGGGACAGGGAGGGGGTCTGGAATTGGAAAGAGGGGGGGGGGGTGCAGGGAGGATCTGGGATGGGAGGGCGTGGAGGGTCTAGGAAGAGGACTAGGCGGATCTTGAGTGGGGGTGGCTGGGAAGATCTGGGATGGTAGGTGAGAATGAAAGGGTCTGGGGATTGGGGGCAATGAGGACATTGGACAGGGGAAGCAGGGAGGGCATGGGGTGAGGGAACATGGAATTAAAGGGTTGAGGAATGAAAGGGAGCATGGGGGTAGGTGGAGGCCGGGAGGGAATGAGGGGTAATAAGGAAACCCTGGGATAGGGAGGGAATGGGTGGTAGGAAGGGGAGCTCTGGGTGGGAGAACAAGGAAGGGGAGCCTGGGGTGGGGAAGCAAGTCAGGCATGGTCTGGAGAGGGTCTCTAATGGTTGGGGAAGTGTAGGTGATTCGGGGAGAAGAGTTGTGGAGTGGGTGGCTTCTGTTACACTTCTCTCTGGGGATGTTGGCCAGCTGGTGGAGAGTTTCCCACTTCCCTCTGTGGTTAATGAATATATTGAGCTAAGGCCTGTGGCTTCCCCATTCCCTTTCCTCTCCTTGCGCCTCTTTCTTGCTTCTGCTGCTTTCTTTCTGCCTACCCTTGTCGGGTAGGCAGAAAGTCAAGTCCCTTTGCAGAAAAACATCCTTGTATTCCCCTATCTGCGAAGGCTTGCTCTTCCTAGATAGGATTTCCTCTTTTGTTGCTTCGTTCGTGAACGCTAACTTATCAGTTGCTTCCGTACCTTCTTGTAACCACCTAGCATGAAAACCTTCTCCATGTTGATATCAGCCGCCTCCATATCCAAATCCTTCAAGATCTTTGTCACAGTTGCTCGGTCCTTCCCTCTCCACTCCTCCTGATTGGATCCTTCCGGTTCCTGTACTCCTACAACTATAAAAGCTCTTTTTCTTTCCAGCATCTGAGTAATGCACTTTGCAGCTTCCTGAGAAGTAGCTGTTTTCCTAGTTGCTCCTTCCAAAGCAGCCTTGGCACTAGGGTTGTTAGTAGCATTTCTGCAGACAAACGTCTCTCTGGAAGAAGCCCTCCATCAACTTCATCCCCTGTTTCCAGGAGGTTGTTTGCCTCGTACTGGTTCGGATTGGAATTCACCTTAAACGTCTTTATCTCTTCCTTGGGTTCCCACATCTCAGGCTGGAGGCTCTTCATTTTCCTTAGTTCTCTGCTGAATTCCTCAAATACTTGGTTGACTATCTTACAGGTAGTACCCCACAGTCCTCCCTGTTCCCTGTGTGTGCTGATGCTCCTCAGTCATCCTCCCTCCCTGTTCCAGTTAAGTGGGTTAGAAATTGATGCCTATGTTTTTTTATTATTATTATTTTCTACCACTGGCGTTGCCAAACATGTTCAGTGCTATCCAGCATATATTAATTTTCTCCTGTCCTCCATGGCTAGAGATCTATTAAACTTATAGTTCAGTGATTTATTGAACAATCAACCACAGAAGTTGATTGTAGTGCTTTTAAAATGCTAATCTAACCTACAAACATAAACACACAGATTTACGTCTGTACTTCATTAACAGTGTCCGAGGAATCTTTTACATGGTGCTATTAATGTGCATTTACAAAGGGGAAATATAATTCTGATCAGCTTAGAGCAGGGGTCTCCAAACTTGTCAATGTAAGCGCCACATTATATATTTCCCATATTTATGCGGGCCGGAGGAATAAAAAATGAAAAAAAAAAAAAAAAACAAATCAGTGCCAGTAATTTAATTTCCTCAAATATTAAAGTATAAACATGGAAAAATTAAAACATATCTTTTTGGAAAAAATCAGGGTAAACTAAATAGTTTCCTGCCTTTAGTTTTATGCAACCAAATTAGTGTGACGAATGATACTGTCGTTTTGACTTCAAAATTTAATTAAAATCAGGTTCCAGATTAGATGAGCCAATTGTAAGAATTGATTTCAAGTGATCATCAGACAAATTTGCTCGATAGTTAGATTTCACATACTTCATTTTGGAAAAAGTTTGTTCACACAAGTATGTTGAACCAAAAATGGACACAAAACTACAAGCAAACTTTATCAAATTTGGAAACTGATCTGGCTGCAGGCATTTATAAAACTCAATCAGATTTCCTTCTCTATACTTATCTTTCAGTCTGTCATCTGCCTGGAGATCAATAATTTCCATTTGAAATTGAGTTGGAAAATTTTCAGCATTGCAGTCAAATGTATTATGAAAGAGCCTGATTTCATTTGCTCTGGCATCAAGGTCAGCAAATCGCTTCTGAAACTGTTTTTTCAAATCTGAAATTATTTCATTTGCAAATGAAAAAGGAAATTCAACTTTACTTTCTGCATGAAATTTTTCACAACATGGAAAATGAGCAAAATTCTTAACCTTCACCTGGCCTTCAAGTAGCGCAAGTTTTGCTCTGAATGCCTTGACATGAACAAAGTAGTCACTGATCAAATTTGTTTTGCCTTGCAATTTCAAATTCAAGTTATTCATATGACCTGTCATATCTGCAAAAAATGTCAATTTTCAAATCCATTCACATTCTGATAATAATGGCTGAGGTTTATTTTTCTCTGTGAGAAATAAATCAATTTCTAATCTGAGCTCAAAGAAATGCAGCAAAACCTTTCCACAACTAAGCCATCTAACTGCTGTATAATAAGGCAAGTTAACAAACTCCGCATCAATTTCTTTCAAGAAATCACGGAACTGGCGATGGTTGAGTGCATGAGATCTAATGAAATTAACCACAGAAACAACAGGTTTCATGACACAAGACATATCAACATATTTTAGGCACAATGCTTGTTGATGGATAAGGCAATGCAGAAAAATGGGTTTTGAGAATCCTCCAACCTCACAAGCTGTTGTAATTTACCCAACCAAACCCTTCTTTTTCCCAGACATATTCTTTCCTCCATCAATTGTCATACACTGCACATGTTTCCATTCCAGGTTATATTCTGTCATAGTTTTACTTACTTCATTGAAAATGTCCTCTCCAGTTGTTGTGGTGTGCATGCTGTGAACTGATGCTAATTCTTGGCTCACATTAAATTCACTATCAACACCACGAATGAATACTAAGAGCTGAGAAGTATCACACACATCAGTTGATTCATCCAACGCAAGAGAATACCAACAAAATCTTTTTGTTTTTTCCTTTATTTGCCGAATTATGTCGCCTCCTAAATCTTCAATTCTACGAGCAACAGTATTTGACCCAAGACTTATCATTTTGAAGAGGTTTACTTTTTCTGGACATACCTCTCCTGCTGCTTCCACTATACACTCTTTTATGATACTACCATCAGTGAAAGGTTTTCCTTTTTTAGCCAACACATAGGCAACTTTGTAACTGGCTATAGTTGAATTTTCATTTTCAGATTTTTTCTTACTGAAAACAGCTTGTTGAGAATGCAGACTGTGCTGAAATGATTCAAACTTTTTAGTGCGTTCTGCTCCTGTGATGTGAGAATAACTTGAGCCATGTTTAGATTCATAGTGCCGACGAATATTGTATTCCTTTAGAACAGCAACACTGTCTCTACATATTATGCATAAAGCTTTATCATTTGCTATCACAAAAAAGTACTTTATCTTCCATTCGTCATTGAACCGACGGCACTCACTGTCCACTTTTCTTTTCTTTATCTTTTCCATATCTGAAAACATAAGGGTAAAATAAATGAAATAAATTCTACAGGAAAAAAACAGCTTGTATGTGGTGTTAAAAAGCATAGCATATTATTATAAAGTGGTAAATATTATGGCAACAGCTTTCGTTGATAAACTTAATGGTTACCATTTTAACTATTTTAAACATGCAATATTTTTGGCTACAATAGTATTATTGCTATTTTGTATAACTAAGATAAAGGCATTGTCAAAGTACAGAGAAAAGAATATTGTACAGTGTTTGTGCTCCCTGAAACGGAAGCAGCGAAGCCCCACTCGCCCTCCATCCCCACAATATACAGTTATACACAACTGATTGGTTGTAATGCACAACACATACCTACCAGTATTAGTATCTGTGCGTCACACTATCGAGAGAGAGGAAAACTGACTCGGGTTGAGCGCCACCAGTCAGCAGCCCCAGCTTTGAATAATTCTGCGATGCCATTCGTACGATAATTATTTTTTCAAGGCCACCACACAGGGATTTGTTTGGAGGGCCGGATGAAATTATGTGGCGGGCCGGATGTGGCCCGCGGGCCATAGTTTGGAGACCCCTGGCTTAGACATATCCTGTATACACATACAAACTTTTATATATATATATATATATATATATATATATATATATATATATATATATGCACCTATGGGTATGGCACCTATTTCGGCCACCTATGGGGTATAAAATCAACTAGTATTGTAAGATCTGTTCACTTGAGAATGAACCATGGAGGTTCGAAACGTCGTGCAAATTATACAAATAAGTGTAATACACTCTATAGTAAATCACTTCTTTTCTTCACCTTAAAAGTACGAAAATGAGTTTTGGAGAACTCCTATTTCAATTAAGCCCTGATGCTAAGAAAATAGTTAGAGGGATAGAAGCCCTAAACCAGAAAATAATAAATACAGAATATGCGGTCATATTCAATGAAACATGTTTGAAAGAAAACCTGCTGCCAGTATACACCAATATATATATATATATATATATATATATATATATATATATATATATATATATTATATATATATATATATATATATATATTATATATATATATATATATATATATATATATATATATATATATATATATATATATATATATATATATATATATATGTCGTACCTAGTAGCCAGAACGCACTTCTCATCCTACTATGCAAGGCCCGATTTGCCTAATAAGCCAAGTTTTCATGAATTAGTTGTTTTTCGACTACCTAACATACCTAACCTAACCTAACCTAACTTTTTCGGCCACCTAACCTAACCTAACCTATAAAGATAGGTTAGGTTAGGTTAGGTAGGGTTGGTTAGGTTTGGCCATATATCTACGTTAATTTTAACTCCAATAAAAAAAAATTGATCTCATATATAATGAAATGGGCAGCTTTACCATTTCATAAGAAAAAAATTAGAGAAAATATATTAATTCAGGAAAACTTGGCTTATTAGGCAAATCGGGCCTTGCATAGTAGGCTGAGAAGTGCGTTCTGGCTACTAGGTACGACATATATATATATATATATATATATATATATATATATATATATATATATATATATATATATATATATATATATATATATATATATATATATATATATATATAACTGAAAACTCACACCCCAAAAGTGACTCGAACCCATACTGCCAGAAGCAATGCATCTGATGTACAGGATCCTTTAACCACTCGACCAACACGACCGGACAAAAGAGGATGGTAGCCGAGGCTAATTCCCCATTCCCCCGCTGGCACTCTTTTGGTAATCTTGGGCATGGTATTTTATCAAAGCACCTCATTTTTTGGGGCACACGTGAGGAACACAAATGCGAACTAGCCTGAACAGACAACACAGAAATCATCGATAGATACAGCGATAGCAGGCGGCTTGACATGTGCGAGGTACTACACATCAAGAAGTCAACACCAGCAATCAACATCCAATTAATGCTCAACTATATTCTACCCACTTCAAGACTCCGTACCAATATAGAAGCATCAAGAGGAAACATGGGCCAATAGGCCTTTTGCAGTTACTTCCATTCTTCCCTTTCATTTATCCAATTTATACCTATTGCACCGTGTTCTGCCTTGTGTTGAAAGTTTGTTCACCTCATCCAAAACTGTTGTAACATATCACCTCACCCAAATGCGAGTATATAAGACAAAGCTGTTTAAATGTTAGCATAGTAAAACTCTGTTTAGCGTTACAGTTGTGTGTGTGTGTGTGTAAACTAAAGTCTTTGAAAATGTAATAAGTTATTACGAAACGCGTTCCAGTGTCGCGATAGACTAGAAATAAAAATGAATTTTGGAGAATTGATTTTTCAATTACCATCATCAGTAAAAAGAAACATAAGAAATATTGAGAAAATTCGTGTAAGAATTATTAATCTTACTTTTTCGGTCACATTTAACAACATATGTTTACAAGAGACACTGCTACCAAAATATACTAATATATATATACTAATATATATATATATATATATATATATATATATATATATATTTATATATATATATTTATATATATTTATATATATATATATTATATATATTTATATTTATATATATGTGCGATTCAGAGGGGAAATGCCTGTTGCGTCTTGGGCACTAGTCCAACTTCAGAGGAATTCGAAGAAGTGTTTGACTTGCAACAATGATCGAACCCGTCTGTGACATTCATCAATGTTTCCCATTGTTGTGTTTTTCAAGAGATCCATAACCTTTAAGCACCTTTTTGCATTATTATTTTTGTATCAACCCGTGTATATCTTATATATATATATATATATATATATATATATATATATATATATATATATATATATATATATATATATATATATATATACTAGTATATATATATATATATATATATATATATACTAGCAGTACCCGGCCACATGCTGCTGTGGCTGAGCCATAGAAACCTTCCCTGTCCCCCAGTCCTCTATATTATTCCCCACTCCACCGTCCCCTCTTCCTTCCCATCATGCCCACCATCCCAAACTCCCCCGTGCCCTCGTCCTTCCTCACCATTACCCCCTCCCTCATCCCCTCGTCCTCCCCACCATCTCTCACTTCCGTCCCCTCGTCATCCCCACCATTCACCACTCCCTCGTTCGATGCCTTCTCAAATGGTCTGATGTTTCCCCATCAGAAAATTGGGAACATTGAGTAATCTGATGTTCCCATCACTGAAATATACGAAAACCAGTTAAAAAATAAAAGTAAAACATGAAAAAATTAAAAGAAACTATACTCACAAAATAAACGGTAAGGTAAACAACACAGCTCAATTCCAATGTAATTCACACAAAATAATTAAATCAAAATGAAAATAAATCAAAATCTATGAAAATTCAATTTATCAATGCAATCAGAAACATTGAAATGGAATTGTGACACATTTAGTATAATATGTGTGTTGCTCTTACATGCAACAGATGGCGCTGTTTTTCAAGGAAAGCATAGTTTTAAGTGTCACAGGTGTGGCATCTATATTTATACTAACGAAATGTAGGTATGGTAAACAACACAGCTCAATTCCAACACAGTGTCACACAAAATAATTCAATACAAAATAAATTATATCGAAATCTATGAAAATAAAATTTATCAATGCAATCGGAAACATTGAAATGGAATTCGTGACATATTTAGTATAGTGTGAATGATGCTATTATGTGCAACAGATGGCGCTGTTTTCCAGAAACGCATGTTTTTACCTGTCAGAAGGGTGGCATCTATATGGTAGGTATATAAAAAGACGTGCCAATTCGAATGAAACGTTGTGTCAAAATTTCAAAGCAATCGCTGAAGAACTTTTTGAGATTACAGCGTGTGTTGTTCTCTCGCCCAACAGATGGCGCTGTTTAAAAAAAAAAAAAAAATTCTGTCACAGGTGAGGCATGTATGTATTAGATATATAAAAAGACGCGCCTATTCGAATTCAACGTTGTGTCAAAATTTCAAAGCAATCGGTAAAGAGGTTTCAAAGATTTCCCTCACATGGAAAAACACATGAAAAACACAGTTTTTCAGAAAAAGCATGTTTTTTACCATCACAGACATGACATCTATATAGTACGTATATAAAGACCTGGCCGGATGCGAATGGAACGTTGTGTGAAAATTTCAAAGCAATCGGTGAAGAAATTTCGGAGATTAACGATTTTGAACAAATGAACATTTCCATTTTTATTTATAGGTGTACCCGGCCACGCGTTGGTGAGCCACAGCAACCTTCCCGTCTCCCAGTCCTCCCACCATTCCCCCTCACCCATCCCCTCGTTTTCCCAACCATTCCTCTCTCCCTCGTCCCTTTTTCCTCCCCATTATCCCCTACTCCAACACCTCCTCGTCCTCCTAGCCATTCCCCACTCCCGTTCCATCGTCCTCCTCACTGTCTCCCACTCCCCCATCCCCCATGTCTTCCCCACCATTCTCCATTCCCCTCGTCCCCATCATCCCCAACTACCCTGTCCCCTCGTCCTCCACCACCATTACCCCCTCTCCCGTCCCCTCCTCCTCCCCACTATCCCTCACTCCCCTGTCCCCTTGTCCTCCTCCACCATTCTCCATTTCCCTCGTCCCCACCATCCACAATTTCCCTGTCCCCTCGTCCTCCACCACTATTACCCCCTTCCCTGTCCCCTCGTCCTCCCCACCATTCCCCACTCCCTCGTCTGATGATCAAATGATCCGATGTTCCCATCAGAAAATTGGGAACATCAAATGATCTGGGGTTAGATTCACGACCAAGTTACACAAACACTTACAAACCTGTACATCTTGTCTCAATCTTTGGGGGCTTTGTCTACAATTATTAAACAGTTAATGAGCTCCGAAGCACCAGGAGGCTGTTTATAATATTAACAACAGTTGATTGGCAAGTTTTCATGCTTGTAAACTGTTTAATAAATGACGTGACATCTATATAGTATGTATATAAAAACCTGATCAGATGCGAATGGAACGTTGTGAGAAGTAATGTGAATTCTTTCCCATATGACTGGATCTCTCTATTCAAATAGGAATAATAGGTAAATATTTCTACCCTCCCCCTTTTCTAATTTTGTCGTCAAATAGTGACATCTATACCTCAAGATAAGATAAGATAGCCCTCTACCATGGGGTACAATAAGACACTAAACTGACCATCCATGTTGTTGGTTGTTGTACTTGGTGAACTCGGCGTATAAGATGTCATAAGCATCTCTTAAACCAGTATTGTGTGTTGCTATTACAGGCGGTTAAACTTGCAGGTGATAATACAGATAATGCAAGAGATAGGCAAGATAAGAAGATAAAAAATGTGTCTCTTAGTAGTGACCTCTCCCACCTGCATGTTACGTCTCCCACCTGCATGTTACGTCTCCCACCTGCATGTTACGTCTCCCACCTGCATGTTACGTCTCCCACCTGCATGTTACGTCTCCCACCTGCATGTTACATCCTTACGTTACATCACTACTGAGAGATGTAGCATGCAGTAAGAGCTATGACGCAAGTCATGCAATAAGAGCTATGACGCAAGTCATACGGTAAGAACTATGACGCAAGTCATGCAGTAAGAGCTATGATGCAAGTCATGCAGTAAGAGCTATGATGCAAGTCATGCAGTAAGAGCTATGACGCAAGTCATGCAGTAAGAACTATGACGCAAGTCATGCAGTAAGAGCTATGACGCAAGTCATGCAGTAAGAACTATGACGCAAGTCATGCAGTAAGAGCTATGACGCAAGTCATGCAGTAAGAGCTATGACGCAAGTCATGCAGTAAGAGCTATGACGCAAGTCATGCAGTAAGAGCTATGACGCAAGTCATACGGTAAGAGCTATGACGCAAGTCATACGGTAAGAGCTATGGCAAAAGTCATACGGAAAGAGCTATGATGCATTAGGCTATTTTTAAATTCAATTACTCACAAAGTTATACAATAAATTGAACAGTACTTGTGTACATGTTTTTTTATTAACATCGTTTTCTTGGGATCAGCATTCTGGTGAGTTTACAATGATAGCTCTTCTGTTGTCTACACAATGTCTGCATTAAAGGTCATATAGCTAATTGTTGAGAAATGAACTAGAGTGTGTTCCTCTGAATTTTTGTCGACACATCTTTAGTTATCTGCGTCACTTCCCATGTTGGGCTGAGGTTTTCATAGTCCCGGTGGGCTACAGTTACAAAGACTATAGCAAAGATTTTATATATCTTATGTTGGCAAACGCGTTTTTCTTTTAAAACGTTTTGATTACAAACTTAAGTGCTCATTTTTATATAATTTTCATCTTGTTTATTTTACAAATAATTCTTTAAGATTATTGATTAGTCAAAACGTTACTGAGGTTTCTGTTAAAGTTACAGAGATGAACATCCTTCTATCATCGCTAACATGGTAATGTTTGTTCACAGATGTAATAACATAGGATAAAATATCTTACACTTATGTATTTATATTCTGTATGTACAAGTTTGAATTCCATCAAGTCTTTCACGCTCTCTGAGTGCATTATCAAGGTCAGAGTATAGTGTTAGTCGTTGAGGTGTACCTTGGTAATGCTCTCAGGAGAGTTTTAAAGACTTGGCGCAATTCAAATTTCTACATAAAATATATTTTTTTATTATCCTATTCTCTCTCAGTGACATTCTTTACCTCCCACATAACAGTTTTTTACACTGGAGGGCAGTTGTGTGTTAGTCTAACAACAATAATCCCTTAACTGAAGTTCCATGTTTAAATTGAGGAAATAATAGGTTTAAATTCCATTCAATTCCTTTAATAGGTTTAAACTTATGTAAGTAGATCTGAGGTGTTGAAATATTCTCTTTTTAAATATGTTGAACTAGAGTTTTTCTGAAATTCCAACGCACCTAACCCTGGAGGTTAAATTGTTTGGGTCTATTGTTTTATTATACCTACGATTGTTCTGTAATTCTAACCCAATATCCCCTGAAAACTGATCATGGAGACTGAGTATGATTTAAGAGAATCACATGTACTAACTTTATTTTTTGCAATATGGACATTACAAATGTCTTTCCCAACAATTAAACTAGCGTACTACTGGAAGGCCTGCCCAGCAGCCCCCAGAATTTCTTATCCAGCTAGCACTCTTTACATTCTTGGAGGCAAGAACCTCTGATCTCCGGTAGAATAAAACGAAAATGAGGAAGTTAACTTATCGATAAATTCTTTACTAAAGTAATGTATGATATTTTTTAGAAAACCAACAAATACACGGTTCAATAAAATCCCTCCTGCTTATTTCCGTAAGCCTACACACTTTACTAAAGCAATATATACTGTTATGAAAGTAATCTATAGATGCTCAGTTAACTCAAGGGAAACATTTGTATTTGCAATTGCAATTTTAGATATTGCAACTGCCATCTTGTCAAACTTACAGTTTTCTATAATGTGACTCAAAAATGTTATAGTCTAATAAGGGTCGTATCTTCAATCACGCGAATTTTCTCAATTTAAAGTCTAGTAACTCCTAAGGAATATTAAAATTAGTTCCATTTACAATAATTCCCAGTCTATCATTTGTTCGTACTTGGGATTTTCTGCATTCCAGCCCAAACAGCTCAGTGATCAGTTATTATATGGCGAATGCATAATTTGATGAAAAATATATAAACTATATATATATATATATATATATATATATAAATATATATATATATATATATATATATATATATATATATATATATATATATATATATATATATATATATATATATATTTATATATTAGAAGCATCAAGAAATATGGACCAATAGGCTTTCTACAAACACTTCTATTCAATACCCATTGTTTCGTGTTCTGTCTTGTGTTGATGAAATTAATACCCTATTAATGCCACTTCTTGTTCTGTCTTGTGTTAATGCCACATCACCCCTTCCACCTCACTCAAATGTAGATATATATATATATATATATATATATATATATATATATATATATATATATATATATATATATATATATATATATATATATATATATATATATATATATATATATATATATATATATATATATATATATATATGGCACAACTCTCCTAAACACGAGAGTTAAGTATACAACTTTAGAACACTTTCCCACCAAGAGACTCGAACCCTAGCCAGCACAGAAGCCTTCCAGCAACTGGCATAACAGGTACGCCTTAACCCGCTCCACCACCCGCTCAGACCCTTAAAAGAGATGGTAATTTCGGAGTATTTAAATACCCCAAAGATCAACACCTCCCAAGAGCACCAGAGCAAGTGATGGGTCATTTATACGTTAATTTCATCAAGTCCCTGTTAATATGGGAAGACACAGTGTCTCTGCTTAAGGCACAACTCTCCTAAACACGAGAGTTAAGTATACAACTTTAGAACACTTTCCCACCAGGAGACTCGAACCCTAGCCAGCACAGAAGCCTTCCAGAAATACTCCGAAATTACCATCTCTTTTAAGGGTCTGAGCGGGTGGTGGAGCGGGTTAAGGCGTACCTGTTATGCCAGTTGCTGGAAGGCTTCTGTGCTGGCTAGGGTTCGAGTCTCCTGGTGGGAAAGTGTTCTAAAGTTGTATACTTAACTCTCGTGTTTAGGAGAGTTGTGCCTTAAGCAGAGACACTGTGTCTTCCAATATTAACAGGGACTTGATGAAATTAACCTATGAATGACCCCTCACTTGCTCTGTTGCTCTTGGGAGGTGTTGATCTTTGGGGTATTTAAATACTCCGAAATTACCATCTCTTTTAAGGGTCTGAGCGGGTGGTGGAGCGGGTTAAGGCGTACCTGTTATGCCAGTTGCTGGAAGGCTTCTGTGCTGGCTAGGGTTCGAGTCTCCTGGTGGGAAAGTGTTCTAAATATGTATACTTAACTCTCGTGTTTAGGAGAGTTGTGCCTTAAGCAGAGACACTGTGTCTTCCCATATTAACAGGGACTTGATGAAATTAACGTATAAATGACCCCTCACTTGCTCTGGTGCTCTTGGGAGGTGTTGATCTTTGGGGTATTTAAATACTCCGAAATTACCATCTCTTTTAAGGGTCTGAGTGGGTGGTGGAGCGGGTTAAGGCATACCTGTTATGCCAGTTGCTGGAAGGCTTCTGTGCTGGCTAGGGTTCGAGTCTCCTGGTGGGAAAGTGTTCTAAAGTTGTATACTTAACTCTCGTGTTTAGGAGAGTTGTGCCTTAAGCAGAGACACTGTGTCTTCCCATATTAACAGGGACTTGATGAAATTAACGTATAAATGACCCCTCACTTGCTCTGGTGCTCTTGGGAGGTGTTGATCTTTGGGGTATTTAAATACTCCGAAATTACCATCTCTTTTAAGGGTCTGAGCGGGTGGTGGAGCGGGTTAAGGCGTACCTGTTATGCCAGTTGCTGGAAGGCTTCTGTGCTGGCTAGGGTTCGAGTCTCCTGGTGGGAAAGTGTTCTAAAGTTGTATACTTAACTCTCGTGTTTAGGAGAGTTGTGCCTTAAGCAGAGACACTGTGTCTTCCCATATTAACAGGGACTTGATGAAATTAACGTATAAATGACCCCTCACTTGCTCTGGTGCTCTTGGGAGGTGTTGATCTTTGGGGTATTTAAATACTCCGAAATTACCATCTCTTTTAAGGGTCTGAGCGGGTGGTGGAGCGGGTTAAGGCGTACCTGTTATGCCAGTTGCTGGAAGGCTTCTGTGCTGGCTAGGGTTCGAGTCTCCTGGTGGGAAAGTGTTCTAAAGTTGTATACTTAACTCTCGTGTTTAGGAGAGTTGTGCCTTAAGCAGAGACACTGTGTCTTCCCATATTAACAGGGACTTGATGAAATTAACGTATAAATGACCCCTCACTTGCTCTGGTGCTCTTGGGAGGTGTTGATCTTTGGGGTATTTAAATACTCCGAAATTACCATCTCTTTTAAGGGTCTGAGCGGGTGGTGGAGCGGGTTAAGGCGTACCTGTTATGCCAGTTGCTGGAAGGCTTCTGTGCTGGCTAGGGTTCGAGTCTCCTGGTGGGAAAGTGTTCTAAAGTTGTATACTTAACTCTCGTGTTTAGGAGAGTTGTGCCTTAAGCAGAGACACTGTGTCTTCCCATATTAACAGGGACTTGATGAAATTAACGTATAAATGACCCCTCACTTGCTCTGGTGCTCTTGGGAGGTGTTGATCTTTGGGGTATTTAAATACTCCGAAATTACCATCTCTTTTAAGGGTCTGAGCGGGTGGTGGAGCGGGTTAAGGCGTACCTGTTATGCCAGTTGCTGGAAGGCTTCTGTGCTGGCTAGGGTTCGAGTCTCCTGGTGGGAAAGTGTTCTAAAGTTGTATACTTAACTCTCGTGTTTAGGAGAGTTGTGCCTTAAGCAGAGACACTGTGTCTTCCCATATTAACAGGGACTTGATGAAATTAACGTATAAATGACCCCTCACTTGCTCTGGTGCTCTTGGGAGGTGTTGATCTTTGGGGTATTTAAATACTCCGAAATTACCATCTCTTTTAAGGGTCTGAGCGGGTGGTGGAGCGGGTTAAGGCGTACCTGTTATGCCAGTTGCTGGAAGGCTTCTGTGCTGGCTAGGGTTCGAGTCTCCTGGTGGGAAAGTGTTCTAAAGTTGTATACTTAACTCTCGTGTTTAGGAGAGTTGTGCCTTAAGCAGAGACACTGTGTCTTCCCATATTAACAGGGACTTGATGAAATTAACGTATAAATGACCCCTCACTTGCTCTGGTGCTCTTGGGAGGTGTTGATCTTTGGGGTATTTAAATACTCCGAAATTACCATCTCTTTTAAGGGTCTGAGCGGGTGGTGGAGCGGGTTAAGGCGTACCTGTTATGCCAGTTGCTGGAAGGCTTCTGTGCTGGCTAGGGTTCGAGTCTCCTGGTGGGAAAGTGTTCTAAAGTTGTATACTTAACTCTCGTGTTTAGGAGAGTTGTGCCTTAAGCAGAGACACTGTGTCTTCCCATATTAACAGGGACTTGATGAAATTAACGTATAAATGACCCCTCACTTGCTCTGGTGCTCTTGGGAGGTGTTGATCTTTGGGGTATTTAAATACTCCGAAATTACCATCTCTTTTAAGGGTCTGAGCGGGTGGTGGAGCGGGTTAAGGCGTACCTGTTATGCCAGTTGCTGGAAGGCTTCTGTGCTGGCTAGGGTTCGAGTCTCCTGGTGGGAAAGTGTTCTAAAGTTATATATATATATATATATATATATATATATATATATATATATATATATATATATATATATATATATATATATATATATATATATATATATATATATATACATTTGATGGTTACAAGATATACATGGGTTGATACAAAAATAATAATGCAAAAAGGTGCTTAAAGGTTATGGATCTCTTGAAAAACACAACACTGGGAAACATTGATGAATGTCACAGACGGGTTCGATCATTGTTGCAAGTCAAACACTTCTTCGAATTCCTCTGAAGTTGGACTAGTGCCCAAGACGCAACAGGCATTTCCCCTCTGAATCGCAACACTCAGGCGCTGGAACAAGAAACTTTTTGCTCTCTGGTCTTTTGTAGCGCTGATCAATTTGTCCCCCAATTCCTTCAGGAACTTCAATGCACATTTTCCCCACGAACCGAGGGTCTCCGAGCCGATCGGAACAAAGCTGTAGCAGTGTGCTAGACCTCTATATTTAATAATTTTCTGCGATTCCCTGAAAGAAGCAGCACCACCGCTTTCACGTGTGCTGTAGTGGAGGTAGGTACTGGCCAGTGTGGCAGCGCACGTGTAGTCCCATACCACTTGCTTACCATCCTTCCAAGGTAGCAAGGTGACCCCATCAGGTGACCCCATATATATATATATATACCTCTAGCTGGAAGAAAGGGGACCCATAGCCTCGGAGGAAACCACGCATAACGCATTAGAGGGAATGTTTAGATCCCCTCCAATACAACAATCAACAATACAATCCCCTCCTATATATATATATATATATGCGAACAAGCCTGAATGGTCCCCAGGACATATGCAACTGAAAACTCACACCCCAGAAGTGACTCGAACCCATACTCCCAGAAGCAACGCATCTGGTATGTACAAGACGCCTTAATCCACTTGACCATCACGACCGGACAAAATGAGGTGATAGCCGAGGCTATATGAACCACCCCACCGCCGGCACTCGGATAGTTATCTTGGGCATAGCATTTTACCAAATCACCTCATTCTTTGGGGCACACGTGAGGAACACAAATGCGAACAAGCCTGAATGGTCCCCAGGACATATGCAACTGAAAACTCACACCCCAGAAGTGACTCGAACCCATACTCCCAGAAGCAACGCATCTGGTATGTACAAGACGCCTTAATCCACTTGACCATCACGACCGGACAAAATGAGGTGATAGCCGAGGCTATATGAACCACCCCACCGCCGGCACTCGGATAGTTATCTTGGGCATAGCATTTTACCAAAACACCTCATTCTTTGGGGCACACGTGAGGAACACAAATGCGAACAAGCCTGAATGGTCCCCAGGACATATGCAACTGAAAACTCACACCCCAGAAGTGACTCGAACCCATACTCCCAGAAGCAACGCATCTGGTATGTACAAGACGCCTTAATCCACTTGACCATCACGACCGGACAAAATGAGGTGATAGCCGAGGCTATATGAACCACCCCACCGCCGGCACTCGGATAGTTATCTTGGGCATAGCATTTTACCAAATCACCTCATTCTTTGGGGCACACGTGAGGAACACAAATGCGAACAAGCCTGAATGGTCCCCAGGACATATGCAACTGAAAACCTCTATTATGAGGTGATTTGGTAAAATGCTATGCCCAAGATAACTATCCGAGTGCCGGCGGTGGGGTGGTTCATATAGCCTCGGCTATCACCTCATTTTGTCCGGTCGTGATGGTCAAGTGGATTAAGGCGTCTTGTACATACCAGATGCGTTGCTTCTGGGAGTATGGGTTCGAGTCACTTCTGGGGTGTGAGTTTTCAGTTGCATATGTCCTGGGGACCATTCAGGCTTGTTCGCATTTGTGTTCCTCACGTGTGCCCCAAAGAATGAGGTGATTTGGTAAAATGCTATGCCCAAGATAACTATCCGAGTGCCGGCGGTGGGGTGGTTCATATAGCCTCGGCTATCACCTCATTTTGTCCGGTCGTGATGGTCAAGTGGATTAAGGCGTCTTGTACATACCAGATGCGTTGCTTCTGGGAGTATGGGTTCGAGTCACTTCTGGGGTGTGAGTTTTCAGTTGCATATGTCCTGGGGACCATTCAGGCTTGTTCGCATTTGTGTTCCTCACGTGTGCCCCAAAGAATGAGGTGATTTGGTAAAATGCTATGCCCAAGATAACTATCCGAGTGCCGGCGGTGGGGTGGTTCATATAGCCTCGGCTATCACCTCATTTTGTCCGGTCGTGATGGTCAAGTGGATTAAGGCGTCTTGTACATACCAGATGCGTTGCTTCTGGGAGTATGGGTTCGAGTCACTTCTGGGGTGTGAGTTTTCAGTTGCATATGTCCTGGGGACCATTCAGGCTTGTTCGCATTTGTGTTCCTCACGTGTGCCCCAAAGAATGAGGTGATTTGGTAAAATGCTATGCCCAAGATAACTATCCGAGTGCCGGCGGTGGGGTGGTTCATATAGCCTCGGCTATCACCTCATTTTGTCCGGTCGTGATGGTCAAGTGGATTAAGGCGTCTTGTACATACCAGATGCGTTGCTTCTGGGAGTATGGGTTCGAGTCACTTCTGGGGTGTGAGTTTTCAGTTATATATATATATATATATATATATATATATATATATATATATATATATATATATATATATATATATATATATATATATATATATATATATATATATATATATATATATAAAAACTCAAGACGAGTATCAGGCTGTTTTTTCGCTACTTCCACTGCTTACATGATGTATTGTGCCTCCACTGCTTACATCATGTATTGTGCCTTCACTGCTCACATAATGTATTGTGCCTCCACTGCTCACATGAAGTATTGTACCTCCACTGCTCACATGAAGTATTGTGCCTCCACTGCTCATATGATGTATTGTGCCTCCACTGCTCACATCATGTATTGTACCTCCACTGCTCACATGGCGTATTGTGCCTCCACTGCTCAATACATCACATGATGTATTGTGCCTCCACTGCTCACATGACGTATTGTGCTTCCACTGCTCACATGATGTCTTGTGCCTCCACTGCTCACATGAAGTATTGTGCCTCCACTGCTCACATGACGTATTGTGCCTCCATTGCTCACATGATGTATTGTGCCTCCACTGCTCAATACATCACATGATGTATTGTGCCTCCACTGCTCATATGAAGTATTGTGCCTCCACTGCTCACATGATGTATTGTGCCTCCACTGCTCACATGACGTATTGTGCCTCCATTGCTCACATGATGTATTGTGCCTCCACTGCTCAATACATCACATGATGTATTGTGCCTCCACTGCTCACATGAGGTATTGTGCCTCCACTGCTCACATGATGTCTTGTGCCTCCACTGCTCAATACATCACATGATGTATTGTGCCTCCACTGCTCATATGATGTATTGTGCCTCCACTGCTCACATGAGGTATTGTGCCTCCACTGCTCATATGATGTATTGTGCCTCCACTGCTCATATGATGTATTGTGCCTCCACTGCTCATATGATGTATTGTGCCTCCACTGCTCACATGAGGTATTGTGCCTCCACTGCTCATATGATGTATTGTGCCTCCACTGCTCACATAATGTATTGTGCCTCCACTGCTCACATAACTTATTGTGCCTCCACTGCTCACATGACTTATTGTGCCTCCACTGCTCACATGATGTCTTGTGCCTCCACTGCTCACATGAGGTATTGTGCCTCCACTGCTCACATGATGTCTTGTGCCTCCACTGCTCACATGAGGTATTGTGCCTCCACTGCTCACATGAGGTATTGTGCCTCCACTGCTCACATGATGTCTTGTGCCTCCACTGCTCACATAATGTATTGTGCCTCCACTGCTCACATGACTTATTGTGCCTCCACTGCTCACATAACTTATTGTGCCTCCACTGCTCACATAACTTATTGTGCCTCCACTGCTCACATAACTTATTGTGCCTCCACTGCTCATATAACTTATTGTGCCTCCACTGCTTATATAACTTATTGTGCCTCCACTGCTCATATAACTTATTGTGCCTCCACTGCTTATATAACTTATTGTGCCTCCACTGCTCACATGATGTCTTGTGCCTCCACTGCTCACATAATGTATTGTGCCTCCACTGCTCACATAATGTATTGTGCCTCCACTGCTCATATAACTTATTGTGCCTCCACTGCTCACATAACTTATTGTGCCTCCACTGCTCACATAACTTATTGTGCCTCCACTGCTCACATGACTTATTGTGCCTCCACTGCTCACATGACTTATTGTGCCTCCACTGCTCACATAACTTATTGTGCCTCCACTGCTCACATAACTTATTGTGCCTCCACTGCTCACATGACTTATTGTGCCTCCACTGCTCACATGACTTATTGTGCCTCCACTGCTCACATGACTTATTGTGCCTCCACTGCTCACATGATGTATTGTGCCTCCACTGCTCATATGATGTATTGTGCCTCCACTGCTCACATGATGTATTGTGCCTCCACTGCTCACATGAAGTATTGTGCCTCCACTGCTCACATGATGTATTGTGCCTCCACTGCTCACATGATGTATTGTGCCTCCACTGCTCACATGATGTATTGTGCCTCCACTGCTCACATGATGTATTGTGCCTCCACTGCTCACATGACTTATTGTGCCTCCACTGCTCACATGACTTATTGTGCCTCCACTGCTCACATGACTTATTGTGCCTCCACTGCTCACATGACTTATTGTGCCTCCACTGCTCACATGACTTATTGTGCCTCCACTGCTCACATGATGTATTGTGCCTCCACTGCTCAATACATCACATGATGTATTGTGCCTCCACTGCTCACATAACTTATTGTGCCTCCACTGCTCACATGACTTATTGTGCCTCCACTGCTCACATGACTTATTGTGCCTCCACTGCTCACATGATGTATTGTGCCTCCACTGCTCACATGATGTATTGTGCCTCCACTGCTCATATGATGTATTGTGCCTCCACTGCTCACATGATGTATTGTGCCTCCACTGCTCATATGATGTATTGTGCCTCCACTGCTCACATGATGTATTGTGCCTCCACTGCTCATATGATGTATTGTGCCTCCACTGCTCACATGATGTATTGTGCCTCCACTGCTCACATGATGTATTGTGCCTCCACTGCTCACATGAGGTATTGTGCCTCCACTGCTCACATGATGTATTGTGCCTCCACTGCTCACATGATGTATTGTGCCTCCACTGCTCACATGATGTATTGTGCCTCCACTGCTCACATGATGTATTGTGCCTCCACTGCTCACATGATGTATTGTGCCTCCACTGCTCACATGATGTCTTGTGACTCTACTGCTCACATGATGTATTGTGCCTCCACTGCTCACATGATGTATTGTGCCTCCACTGCTCACATGATGTATTGTGCCTCCACTGCTCACATGATGTATTGTGCCTCCACTGCTCACATGAGGTATTGTGCCTCCACTGCTCACATGATGTATTGTGCCTCCACTGCTCACATGATGTATTGTGCCTCCACTGCTCACATGATGTATTGTGCCTCCACTGCTCACATGATGTATTGTGCCTCCACTGCTCACATGATGTATTGTGCCTCCACTGCTCACATGAGGTATTGTGCCTCCACTGCTCACATGATGTATTGTGCCTCCACTGCTCACATGATGTATTGTGCCTCCACTGCTCACATGATGTATTGTGCCTCCACTGCTCACATGATGTATTGTGCCTCCACTGCTCACATGATGTATTGTGCCTCCACTGCTCACATGATGTCTTGTGACTCTACTGCTCACATGATGTATTGTGCCTCCACTGCTCACATGATGTCTTGTGACTCTACTGCTCACATGATGTATTGTGCCTCCACTGCTCACATGATGTCTTGTGACTCTACTGCTCACATGATGTATTGTGCCTCCACTGCTCACATGATGTCTTGTGACTCTACTGCTCACATGATGTATTTAAATTTTATTTTTAATTTTGAGTTTATTGGGAGGCGTCACTCATCCTGTGAGTGGACACACCGCCATAGTGACAGTATTGGGCAGCGTCACTCATCCTGTGAGTGGACATACCGCAATAGTGGCAGTATTGGGCAGCGCCACTCATCCTGTGAGTAGACACACCGCCATAGCAGCATGTACAACACTCCCCAATAGGAAGAAAACCCGCTGGGTTGTTCATCCTGTCACTTGTACCCAGAAACAGCTGGGACTTGCTTAACTTTCCCAAGTGAACAGCTCCTCAAACAAGAAGATTAACATCTGTCAACCCTTTAAATCTTATGTTATCTTGCGGGTGCAAAATGGGGGAATCTTTTAAGAACAGTATTAATATTTGACAAATAATGTTTTCCTTACTCAATGTGGGGTTTATTATTCTACACATATGTTTATTATTTCTACACATATGCTCAGCTGTTGTTTCCATTCTGAATCTCCATGGATATTTGTATTCAAGACGGATTCTCGCTATTATTGATTTTCTCCTGCGGTCATCTCCTCTTCGTCCATAATGACTGGGATTGCCAGCAGCAACCATGTTGTACCATCGTACAGATTCACTGGATTGTGCTTCTGTCCTCCTTTCCTCAGTTACCTTGT
The DNA here is from genome assembly GCF_040958095.1 of Procambarus clarkii. Lineage (NCBI taxonomy): Eukaryota > Metazoa > Arthropoda > Malacostraca > Decapoda > Cambaridae > Procambarus > Procambarus clarkii. The sequence continues at coordinate 15,305,792 of NC_091208.1, read as the reverse complement.
CATGGTGATGTTGCCTGACAATACCTCTAATTTGTAGCAGAGTCTTGGGTATGAAGTATTCAATATGGTGTCTTTCAGCAGCCAGTACATCTGCTCATTCATTTCCACATATTCGAACATAGTAGGGGGCTCCCCAACATGGGAGGGGGCTCCCCAACATGGGAGGGGCTCCCAACATGGGAGGGGCTCCCCAACATGGGAGGGGCTCCCCAACATGGGAGGGGCTCCCCAACATGGGAGGGGCTCCCCAACATGGGAGGGGCTCCCCAACATGGGAGGGGATCCACAGAAACTTGACGACTTTTCCCTGGTTGATTAGTACTCTCACAGCTCTCTTAATTTCAGCGACTATCGCAAGATTTTCGGCCCGATATTTACTTAGGCTTTGTAGTGCTGCTTTTAAGTCAGTGCAGAACACTGCGCCATTAGTATTTCGTTCATGGAATCTTAACGCCATAACAATGGCAGCTATTTCCGCTTGCGTTGAAGAGGCATTGTTCTCAATAAGTGCTTTCTCTTCATTTCTGCGTTGAAAGGCATTATTCCTAATTACAGTGAATGCTGCACCAGCCCTGCCATTGGCAAGATTAGATGACCCATCATTGTAAATTTGATCTAGTTCATCTCCGGCTTCTTTATAAATTTCCTCGAGATGCTTGTGCCTCATTTTTTGTAGTATCATGGTGGAGTTTTTCGTTGCCATTTCATTGATGATCCTGCATGAGTCATCCTCCCAGGGAGGTAACCTCTCTACAGGCAGGAGCTCACGGTCTTGTTCAAGCAGGTGAAGTTCTTCGAGGTAGCAGACTCATCTGTGATGCCATTTTTTGCTTCTCCTGTTTCCACCGGTAAGTAACACAGAACTCAGTGTTTTCTTCGCAATATTATTATAATAGGGATATCTGGCTATCCTAATTGCAAGCTTAGCATTCAGTTCCATAATTCTGCTTTTAACACTGGGGAGGGACAACTCCTCTCGTAGATTAGACGATTTGGCAGTTCTTAGAACTCAAAGAATGATTGTCATGGCTTCATTCCTGTAGTGGTCAACCTATTCAAGTTTTGCCACCATTCAAGTTCCACCATTAATTTGCAGTTCTTCATTCAGCTTGTGATGGGAGTATGCCTTTGTCTTATTTGTTGAGAGAGTGAAACGAGCTCAATACATTTCCTTCCCAGGAGTTCAACGGGCTGTTTAATTTTTCCCAAGGTGAGAACTTGTATTATGACATCATCTCCATATCCCACTTGTGTTCCTTCCGGAAAATCAATATTTGCAATGGCGTTTATAAGTACATTGAATAGTGTGGGGCTTAAGATCTGCCTTGGGGGTCCCGAGTTCCATATTCATGGTTCTTGAGACTGCTCCATCGAAGCAGACCTTGGCCTTTCTCCCTGTGAGGTAGTCTTCAACCCATTTCATGAGTCTCCCCTTGACACCCATGCATGCAAGCTCGTCCAGGATCGCAATCCCCTGCGCTTTGTCGAAGGCTCCTTTGATGTCAACAAATACAGAGTACCTAGCCGTGTCATTAGTCATGTAATTAACTATACAGTTTGCTGTGCTCCGTCCTTTAACAAATCCATTGACCCACTCCCCTAACCTGCCTATTTTGTGCAATAGTCTGTTTAGGATGTTCCTTTCAAGCATCTTGCAAGTGCATGACACAGGACTGATAGGTCTGTAATTGCCAGGGTCATTGGGCTTCGGTATGGGAACAATTATTTGCGTGTTTTTACTGTGTGAGCAACACTCCACTTAGGAATGACTTGTTAAACAGGTGGAATAGTAGATTCCCAGACACTTCACACAGTGCATTGAGTATTTCGTAGGTGACGCCATCTTCACCAGGTGCTGTACTTTTACTCTTTTTCATAGCCCCCCTTACTTCCTGGGCTGTGATTGGTTCCCTATATTCGTCATCACTAGACTGTGCTTTTGTTATCCTAATTCTTCTGTCATTATATCCCACCTGCACATATCCCACCTGGACTATATACCCACCTGGACATGATGTATTGTGCCTCCACTGCTCACATAATGTGTTGTGCCTGCACTGCTCACATGAAGAAACACCTCTTATCTTCCTCTCTTTGTGACATAGGTAACAAGTTCCTATAAACAAGATGACGATAGTCCACAAATTTAAAACTAGATGAGTAGAACAGCAAAACTTTGTACGAAAAAAGGGGTTTACCACAAAAGATGAAATACATAAATCATTGATAATGTATAGCCTAACCCACCTGGACATGGAAACCTAAGTCTAGCATGGAAAGTGACGGCATATGACTATACATACACTGTGGGCCTGGCAACTGAGTGTACAGCGCTCCGGATTCGTAGTCCTGAGGTTCCGGGTTCAATCCCCGGTGGAAGCGGAAACAAATGGGCCGAGTTTCTTTCACCCTGATGTACCTGTTCACCTAGCAGTAAATAGGTACCTGGAAGTTAGACAGCTGCTATGGGCTGCTTCCTAGGGGGTGTGTAATAAAAAGAAGGCCTGGTCGAGGACCGGAAACTCTAGCACGAATATGGACATGTTCGTAACGTTTCTGTAACAAAATTTGTTACATTCAGGAAACAATTTACAGTTTGACTACATCACTCGTTTATAACCTTTAATGCAAGAATTTTATTGACAAAAGTGAGTTATTAATGTTTACATGTCATACAGCTAATCCCAAGAAAATAATATTGATAAAAAAGACATTCATACGGATACTGTTAAATAATTAATTATTAATATCTAAGTCGGTAATATAATGCAAAAAGACTATAGCCTATTGCTTAATAACTTCTATGTAATGACTTACATTTGGACTCTGCAAGAATAAAATTTTATATCGTTAACTCGTCGCTAGTACCCCCACTAGCACCTGGAGCAGCCTACACCACCACTTGTCTTGCTGACCAACACCTGGAGCAGCCTGCACCACCACTTGTCTTGCTGACCAACACCTGGAGCAGCCTACACCACCACTTGTCTTGCTGACCAACACCCGGAGCAGCCTGCACCACCACTTGTCTTGCTGACCAACACTTGGAGCAGCCTACACCATCACTTGTCTTGCAGACCAACACCTGGAGCAGCCTACACCACCACTTGTCTTGCTGACCAACACTTGGAGCAGCCTACAGCATGTCTGTGCCTTCCCCATGGAGTGATCTCTCGCGCACTCCAATACTTTGAACACACACTAGGTTCCACTGACTGCTAATCAGTACAGAAGCAGGTCATGTAAAAATGGTTGACTTCACTTGCCAGAATGAGTTTCCTGTTAAGGTTCGTTGACTTCACTTGCCAGATTGTATTTCCAGTTGTGATTGGTTGACTTCACTTGCCAGATTGTATTTCCTGTTGTGGTTGGTTGACTTCACTTGCCAGATTGTGTTTCCTGTTGTGGTTGGTTGACTTCACTTGCCAGATTGTGTTTCCTGTTGTGGTTGGTTGACTTCACTTGCCAGATTGTGTTTCCTGTTGTGGTTGGTTGACTTCCCTTGCCAGATTGTGTTTCCTGTTGTGGTTGGTTGACTTCACTTGCCAGATTGTGTTTCCTGTTGTGGTTGGTTGACTTCACTTGCCAGATTGTGTTTCCTGTTGTGGTTGGTTGACTTCCCTTGCCAGATTGTGTTTCCTGTTGTGGTTGGTTGACTTCACTTGCCAGATTGTGTTTCCTGTTGTGGTTGGTTGACTTCACTTGCCAGATTGTGTTTCCTGTTGTGGTTGGTTGACTTCACTTGCCAGATTGTGTTTCCTGTTGTGGTTGGTTGACTTCACTTGCCAGATTGTGTTTCCTGTTGTGGTTGGTTGACTTCCCTTGCCAGATTGTGTTTCCTGTTGTGGTTGGTTGACTTCACTTGCCAGATTGTGTTTCCTGTTGTGGTTGGTTGACTTCACTTGCCAGATTGTGTTTCCTGTTGTGGTTGGTTGACTTCACTTGCCAGATTGTGTTTCCTGTTGTGGTTGGTTGACTTCCCTTGCCAGATTGTGTTTCCTGTTGTGGTTGGTTGTCTTTCTGTTATACTTTCAGAACGTTAACTATAACTATGTAGTAGTCTGCATACTATACATTATGGCTTGCATTATTGGTGGTTCCAAATACTTTTATTTTACTCTTTGTCTCTCAGCTAATTCCGTTTATTCATACGTGTTTTGGCTGCTGAACGAGGAGCGGAACTTGCGTGTGCTCCTCGGCCGTGGCTGGTCTTCGTGTACTAGAGTACGTGGTGAATTTTGTTCTCTAAATGTACTGATCTGTTCTCCTTGATGTAAGGCTGGAAGGTTTCCGCCACCTGATGATTGGTGGTGGTACTGTATATGGTGGTACTGTATATGGTGGTACTGTATATTAATATTGGGGAATTATAATATAACCGAACAATTGTGTTTAGTTTTATTATCTTACTGGGAATATTTTTTTTCTGTTCACATGATCAGTGTTTATTAGTGACATGAAGAACTTTGTGTAATTTGCTGAAGTCTGTTGTGACGTGTGTAATTATGTGTAATTACCCTCTTATGATTTTGTGTTAATGTGTTTGATCAAGGGATACTTTCTTCCCGGTGGCAGATGGATACTACGAAAAAGACGGACGAGTCTGTCAATAAGACGGATGAGGCTGCCATTAAGACGGACGAGGCTGTCATGAAGAGGACGTTAGATGTCTTCCTGCCTGGCCTGAAACCCTCTCAGGTCGTTGCCAACTACGACGATTGGGCCGAATCCTACGAGCAGGTAACTGGCTACTTCCACTTTCTGTTAATAGTTACGTTAACTTACAATTTGTTGAGGAAAATTCTTCTACACAATATGCTTCACCAAAATGAGTCTGAGGCCGCCTGAAACAGTGTCAGAAATGGTTCACTGATTATTGAGTATCGTTGAGCGGCTGGAAAGTCAATTGGCTGGAAGTCAATATTTCCAGTTTATTGTTTTTTTTAACACACGATAAGACCCCCTCTTGACTTCTGTTATCAGACTTAGAGACTAGCCTTTTAAAAGGCAGTTAAAGGCTTATTTCCCCTTGCCAGAGCTCGTGATAAGCCTTACCGTAACGCGGCTAATGGTTGTTGTTACTTGGTGAATGTGAGTAAGACAAACACTTATAAGATGTGGGGAAGACAGGAAGATAATTATATATTAAGGAACGGGAATGTGGGAAGAATATGAGAAAAAGAATGAATGAGCAGAAATAACATAACTACAAATGAAGTTATAACTGACACACATAAGATGACTATAAAATACTCAACACAAATATCGTTTTAATAAACGTCTAAGTGCCCGGGTCACTGATATTGAAACTCAGTCTTATTTTATCTCCTTAAATACAAGAGCCCAGTGAAGGTCAATCCTGTATTAACCTGATTTACCTGAGGGACACTAACCCTAGTGGCCTCGGGGAGGACAGGAAGCCGGCGGGTTGTCGAAGTGGTTTTCCTCCCCTCCCATTTTCCTTGATCTTTTCCAGATATATTTTGAAATTCAGCGCAGTTTTAGCAGTTACATCTTCGGCAGGTAGGCGGTTCCACGGGTTAATAACCCATGGAATAGGCATATAATTTAGTATTATAGATTGCTACATGCATATATATAGGCGCCAGAAGTCACGACACGACAACACTCACTAACCACTGAACCAAAGTAACATTTGAGCTAAACACTCCATAAATTCACATTGTGGAAGGTCAGGAAAGGTATTTATCAGGAGAAAGCGGAAAGCCAGCCCCTCACACCCTCCCCTTGGAGGTGAGGAGAGGGGTGTGAAGGGGGGGGGGGAGGGAGGTGAGGAAGGTGGAGGAGTGTGGTGAGAGGTGTGAGAGGAGTGGTGGGCAGGTAGGGAGGACCTGTTGACACACACACACACACATACACAGCACAGGAATACACAGTGAGGAGGAATTATTGTGTATGACAAGGTGTCTGGACCTGGCCCGGCCCCATGACTGATGCTCAATGGTTCAAGAGGCGCCATTAGATGGGATGGTGTTTTATTTCTCCTCCTTCACATTCTTCCTTATTCTCCTATTCTTCACATTCTCCTACTCCTTCACTTTTTTTGTATTGGTCCTTGATACTCGGGGAGTGGGGGGGGGGGGGGGGGGGGCGTTCCTTGGGACTCACCTGGACACTGAAGCTTGGGGGGTGGGGGGGGGGGGTGTTCCTTGGGACTCACCTGGACACTGAAGCTTGGGGGGTGGGGGGGGGGTGTTCCTTGGGACTCACCTGGACACTGAAGCTTGGGGGGTGGGTGTTCCTTGGGACTCACCTGGACACTGAAGCTTGGGGGGTGGGGTGGGGGGGGTGTTCCTTGGGACTCACCTGGACACTGAAGCTTGGGGGGTGGGGGGGGGGGTGTTCCCTGGGACTCACCTGGACACTGAAGCTTGGGGGGTGGGTGTTCCTTGGGACTCACCTGGACACTGAAGCTTGGGGGGTGGGGGGGGGGTGTTCCTTGGGACTCACCTGGACACTGAAGCTTGGGGGGTGGGGGGGGGTGTTCCTTGGGACTCACCTGGACACTGAAGCTTGGGGGGTGGGGGGGGGTGTTCCTTGAGACTCACCAGGGGCCCTGAAGCTTGGGGGTGGGGGGGGGGTGTTCCTTGGGACTCACCTGGACACTGAAGCTTGGGGGGTGGGGGGGGGGGTGTTCCTTGAGACTCACCAGGGGCCCTGAAGCTTGGGGGGGTGTTCCTTGGGACTCACCAGGACCCTGAAGCTTGGGGGGGGGGTGTTCCTTGGGACTCACCAGGACCCTGAAGCTTGGGGGGGGCTGTTCCTTGGGACTCACCAGGACCCTGAAGCTTGGGGGGGGGTCCTTGGGTCTCACCTGGACCCTGAAGCTTGGTGGGGGGGGGGGTGTTCCTTGGGACTCACCAGGACCCTGAAGCTTGGTGGGAGGGGGGGTCCTTGGGTCTCACCTGGACCCTGAAGCTTGGGGGGGGGTCCTTGGGACTCACTAGGACCCTGAAGCTTCGGGGGGGAGGGGTAGTGACCTTCAAGTTATTAATTCCCTGATGGCCAGGTCTAGACGCTGTTGTTGTCTCACCAAGACACCAGTTAAGAGGACAAGTCCCAAAATTTGTGCATCGTTTCAAGGATTTGTCATAATATGGTTTATATCGAGTTAGTTATCGTTTATTGTATAATTTTCACATATTGCAGGAATAAACATTTGTGGCGTTCGAAGCTCTACCTTCACCAAATTTTGGGTTCCGTGCTCGTATTCATATATGTTCAGATTATTAGCTTAGACATTGGCAACAACATTCAAGCCATAATGAGGGGTGAGGACGAGCCCCAGAAGTGTACCACGTTGTTCAGGGCAGGAAGGAGGGAGTCATCCCTCTGTCCTTATCTCTGGGGGACTTGACCTTTGTCCCACCAGGTGGTGTCTGGCGTTGTTGTCTCTGTGTTCAATACCGCTCCAGTGTCGGGCGGCTCCCTTCCTCTCCCACTCTACATCTCCAGTAACTGATTACTGATAACTTCCCGCTTATCTTCCCGGTAGTCAGGACTACCACACAATACACTCCTGGGACTCGTCCCTGAGGCCAGAACTACCACGTGGTACACTCCTCGGGCTCGTTCCTGAGGCCAGAACTACCACGTGGTACACTCCACGGGCTCGTCCCTGAGGCCAGAACTACCACGTGGTACACTCCTCGGGCTCGTCCCTGAGGCCAGAACTACCATATTCCTGGCATGTTAGGCCCTTCTAACCACTCCTCGAGCCCAGTAGGAAAACGCTATGGATTAACCAAAAGCTTGTTCCACTGGTAGGTTAGGGTAGGGAGGCTAGTTTTGCTGCATACCTAGTTCCTTGACTATGCTGGCTGGGTCTTCTGTCTCAGACCTGATCAGACCAGGTGGTCCTTGAGAGATTTATTTCTCTTCCATGCGATCATAGGAGGATCTCTAGGGAAGTTCAGTCAGGATGGATGTTCCTCGTATGTCTTCTTCGTCCAGGACCATAATCTGGTCATTTTCTGCTTCAGATGTGTTGCTAAGCCTGGTAAAACAACAGCAGGAGGATCCATCTCTTATCGTCTAGTTTTGAGTCGGGGGTTCGAGGAGTTGAGCTCGGGTTTGTGTTGTCTGCTTAGTCTGGGCTTTGCGTAGTGTCTTGTCTGGATAGCACCTATCCCTGAACATCTCCCAGAGATCCTGTAGCTCGGGCTGCAATTTTTCATCCATGCTGTTTATTCTCTTTAGGCGGAGGTCTAGAGAGTATGGCTAGGAAGTGATCAGAGCTGCTGGGTGGCTTGAGTCGAAATTCAAATAGGTATGGAGATTTGTGGGTTTGTAGTTCGCCTTTATTTGGAGGCGCCTACTCGTGTTGTTAATGAACACTGTTGTATCCAGGAAATTTATTATTGAACTGTTATGTTCTAATTTAAATTTCAAGTTTCGTGGGCGATCAAGTAAGTGTGTAGATGTTGCTCACCAGTGGTCATGATGCCAAAAATGTCGTCAGTCTGTAATATATTCGCAGTACATCGGTCCTCTGGGATCTTGCTTTTCAAAGGCCACGTGCTTAAATATCTCGGCGATCGCCACGCTGCTGGAAGTCCTAATTTCTGTGCCTTTTATCTGTCAGTAGGATCGTCCATTGAACTATAGGAGGGTGTCTCTCATCACATGGAGGATTTCGGTCCCGAAGGGAGCCTGACTTTTCTCAATGGATGTAGTATCGTTCTACCCGAGTATACCACAGAGAGGGGGAGCCAAGGCAGTAGCAACTTTCTTTGACAAGAATAGGCACAGAATCACACTGGACCTACGGGAAGCAGGAAGCAGGGGCGTTTTTGAGATCGCCCCAAAACAAACACTAGAGGAGTCAATATTCTATGTCATGAGAGACACCCCTCCTGCAATTCATCAGCGATGCATACAGACAAATGAAGGGGACAGCTATAGGAGCTTTAAGTAGCGTAGGTATTGCTGGCATCTTTATGCATGTGATCTTTGAGAGGGAGAGATTCCACAGGGAAGACGCACCGGCAGTATACTACAGATATATAGACAACATATTTGGAATTATGGTAGGTGGGTTCCCACGACTCGAAAGTTTCTTTCGCCTGGGCAAACACAGCCCCTCGAGTGGAGGATAAAAGGTGGATCCTGCCGACCTTATTTTTTCCTGGTCTCGCGGGGGATTCTGAAGCGAAAGCTCACATACGTGTGGACCTGGATGAGACAGATCACTCCTCCAGGGTGAACTTCCCGCAGGACCCTCCGATGATTGCATGGAGGCGAGGGAAATCCATCAAGGACCACCTCATCCGAGCAGATCTGCAACCTAGCGCCACATCCTAACAAGGTAGGAATTCGCTGGCACTGCAGAAAAACGTCCAAACCTACCGATGTGGGCCTAACCTGAAACAGGAGCCCGCACTGTATGCTTGGAGAGTCAGAACTTGTGGAGCAGTTAGGAGGGTAGCACATTTGAAAAGTCAGAACTAACACACAACACACTCCTGGGGCTCGTCCCTGTAGCCAGAACTATCACACAGTACACTCCAAAAGGAGGCTGATGATGGGTGTATTAGAGGGCCCAAGTGGAACTGATGAAGGGTGTATTGAGGTCCCAAGAGGGAGCTGATTAGGGGGTGTATTGAGGGCCCAAGAGGTAGCTGATGAGGGGGTGTATTGAGGGCCCAAGACGGAGCTGATGAGGGGTGTATTAAGGTCCCAAGTGGAGCTGATGATGATGGGTGTATTGAGGGCCCAAGGGGAGCTGATGAGGGGTGTACTTAGGGCCCAAGGGGAGCTGATGAGGGGTATATTGAGGGCCCAAGGGAGGCGATGAAAGGTGTATTGAGGGCCCAAGGGGAGCTTGGGCCCTCGAGCGAGGGAGAGAGGGAGAAGAAATAGATTGAGTGTGTGTGTGTGTGTGTGTGTGTGTGTGTGTGTGTGTGTGTGTGTGTGTGTGTGTGTGTGTGTGTGTGTGTGTGTGTGTGTGTGTATGTGTGTGTGTGTGTGTGTATACTCACCTAATTGTACTCACCTAATTGTGCTTGCGGGGGTTGAGCTTTGGCTCTTTGGTCCCGCCTCTCAACTGTCAATCAACTGGTGTACAGATTCCTGAGCCTACTGGGCTCTATCATATCTACATTTGAAACTGTGTATGGAGTCAGCCTCCACCACATCACTTCCTAGTGTATTCCATTTATTAACTACTCTGACACTGAAAAAATTCTTTCTAACGTCTCTGTGGCTCATCTGAGTACTAAGTTTCCACCTGTGTCCCCTTGTTCGTGTCCCACCCGTGCTGAAGAGTTTGTCTTTGTCCACCCTGTCAATTCCCCTGAGAATTTTGTAGGTGATTATCATGTCTCCCCTTACTCTTCTGTTTTCCAGGGATGTGAGGTTCAGCTCCTTTAGCCTTTCCTCGTAGCTCAATCCTCTCAGTTCCGGGACGAGCCTGGTGGCATACCGCTGAATCTTCTCTAACTTTGTCTTGTGTTTAACTAGGTATGGACTCCAGGCTGGAGCTACATACTCCAGGATTGGTCTTACATAAGTGGTATACAGGATTCTGAAAGATTCCTTACACAAGTTTCTGAAGGCAGTTCTTAAGTTGGCCAGTCTAGCATATGCCGCTGATGATATTCTTTTGATGTGGGCCTCTGGGGACAGGTTCGGTGTGATATCAACCCCCAGATCCTTCTCTCTATTTGACTCTTGCAGGATTTCCCCTCCCAGATGATACCTTGTGTTCAGCCTCCTGCTCCCTTCGCCTAATTTCATCACCTTACACTTTCCCGAGTTGAACTTTAGCAGCCATTTTCTAGACCATTCCTCCAGTTTATCCAGGTCATCCTGTAGTCTCTGTCTATCTTCATCCGTCTTGATTCTTCTCATAATTTTTGCATCATCAGCAAACATCGAGAGGAATGAGTCTATACTCTCTGGAAGATCGTTCACATATATTAGAAACAGGATGGGTCCAAGTACTGAGCCCTGTGGGACTCCGCTGGTGACATCTCGCCACTCTGATGTCTCCCCCCTCACCGTTACTCGCTGTTTCCTGTTGCTTAAGTACTCCCTTATCCACTGGAGCACCTTCCCTTTTACTCCTGCCTCTTGCTCCAACTTTTTTAACAGCCTTTTATGGGGTACTGTGTCAAAGGCTTTTTGGCAATCCAGAAAAATGCAGTCGGCCCACCCTTCTCTTTCCTGCCTAATTTTCGTTGGCTGGTCATAAAATTCTATTAAACCTGTGAGGCACGATGTGTGCCTCACAGGTTTGTGCCTCACACACACACACAGGTCAACCTGTGTGTGTGTGTGTGTGTGTATGTGTGTGTGTGTGTGTGTGTGTGTGTGTGTGTGTGTGTGTGTGTGTGTGTGTGTGTGTGTGTGTGTGTGTGTGTGTGTGTGTGTGTGTGTGTGACCACCTTGTTCTATTGTGAAGACCTGGAATCTCTTGTTGAGCTCTTCAGACACCTCCTTGTCATTCTTTGTGTATCTGTTCTCCCCTTGTCTCAGTTTCATCACTTGTTCCTTCACTGCTGTTTTCCTCCTGATGTGGCTGTGGAGAAGTTTTGGTTGGGTCTTAGCTTTACTCTCGATGTCATTTTCATACTGTCTCTCTGCCTCTCTCCTCACTCTGAGGTACTCATTTCTGGCCCTCTGGTATCTCTACCTGCTCTGTGGTGTTCTGTTATTCCTGTAGTTTCTCCTTGTTCTTTGACTCAATTGCTTTGCTATCGTACATTCCTGATTGAACCATGGATTCTTCTGTTGCTTTCCATTTTTCTCTTTTTTGGGCTGGGATAAACCTGTCTGCAGCTTCCTAGCACTTTTGGGTGACATAATCAATCATATTCTGTAGTCTTTTCTTTTAGTTCTGTTTCCCAAGATATTCCCATTAGGAAGTTCCTCATCTCATCATATTTTCCTCTTCGGTAATTTAGTCTTTTCCCTTTCAATCCCATCGTTGGATAGATTATCCTGAACTCTACCAGATACTCAAATGTCAAAACACTGCGGTCACTCATTCCTATGGGGGCTTCAAATCTGACTTCCCATGTTTCTGACATTGTCATTGTCTTATGTGTTCTCACCTAGTTGTACTCACCCTAGTTGTAAGTACAACTAGGTGAGTACACACAAGACAAATGTGTGTCTCACATTTGTCCCACAACAAGACACACATGTGTATGCGTGTACTTACCTAGTTGTGGTTGCGGGGGTTGAGCTCTAGCTCTTTGGTCCCGCCTCTCAACCGTTAATCAACTGATGTACAGATTCCTGAGCCTACTGGGCTCTATCATATCTACATTTGAAACTGTGTATGGAGTCAGCCTCCACCACATCATTTCCTAGTGCATTCCATTTACTAACTACTCTGACACTGAAAAAGTTCTTTCTAATGTCTCTTTGGCTCATTTGGGTACTCAGCTTCCACCTGTGTCCCCTTGTGAGTGTACCACCCATGTTAAATAATCCATCCTTGTCCACCCTGACAATTCCCCTGAGAATTTTGTATGTGGTGATCATGTCTCCCCTAGCTCTTCTGTCTTCCAGCGACGTGAGGTGCAGTTCACCTATTCTATCTTCATAACTCATGCCTCTTAGTTCTGGGACTAGCCTAGTGGCATACCTCTGGAATTTTTCCTGCTTTGTCTTGTTCTTGACTAGATACGGGCTCCATGCTGGGGCTGCCTTAAATATGTGGTATACAAGTTTCTGAAGGATTTCTTACACAGGTTTTTGAAACCCAGTTCTGATGTTAGCCAGCCTCGCATAGGCCGCTGATGTTATTCTTTTGATGTGGGCTTCAGGAGACAGGTTTGGCGTGATATCAACTCCTAGATCTTTCTCTCTGTCCGTTTCGAGAAGGACTTCATCTTCCATTCGGTATCCAGTGACTGTCCTCCTAGTTACTCCTCCTAGTTTCATTACCTTACATTTACTTGGGTTGAACTTTAGTAGCCATTTGTTGGACCATTCCTTCAGTTTGTCTAGGTCATATTGTAGCCTCATATTATCCTCCTCTGTCTTGATTCTCCTCATAATTTTTGCGCCATCAGCAAACATCGAGAGGAACGAGTCAATTCCTTCTGGGAGATCATTACGTATATCAGAAACAGTATAGGTCAAGGACTGCTCCTTGTGGGACTCCACTGGAGACTCCCCGCCACTCCGAGACCTCACCCCTCACGGTGACTCGTTGTGTCCTGTTGCTTAGGTACTGCCTAATCCAGTGGAGTACCTTCCCTTTCACTCCTGCCTGCATCTCCAGTTTGTGCACTAGTCTCTTATGTGGTACTGTATCAAAAGCTTTCTGGCAGTCCAGAAATATGTAGTCTGCCCACCCCTCTCTCTCTCTCTCTATTGCCTGAATTTTGTTGCCTGGTCATAAAACTCAATTAAACCTGTTAGGCATGATTTGCCATCTCTGAACCCATGCTGATGTTGTGTTACAAAGTTCTTCCGCTTCAGATTTTCCACTAGCTTTTTTCGCACAATCTTCTCCATCGTCTTGCATGGTATGCTAGTTAGGGATACTGGCCTGTAGTTCAGTGCCTCCTGCCTATCACCCTTCTTGTATGTTGGGACTACATTGGCCGTCTTCCAAATTTTTGGCAGTTCACCTGTTCCCAGTGATTTGTTGTACACCATGGAGAGTGGCAGGCACAGAGCTTCTGCTCCTTCCTTAGGAATCCATGGTGAGATTCCATTCGAGCCTATAGCCTTTGTCATGTCCAAATCTAGCAGATGCTTTCTCACCTCCCCACTGGTAATCACAAACTCCTCTAGTGGTATCTGGTTTGATATTCCTTCTCTTATCTCTGGGACATTTCCTAGCTCTGAGGTGAAGACCTCCTGGAATCTTTTTTTGAGTTCCTCCCACACTTCCTTGTCGTTTGTAGTGAATCTTTCTGCCCCTATTCTCCGTTTCATTACCTGTTCCTTCACTGTTGTTTTCCTCCTGATGTGACTATGTAGCAGTTTGGATTGAGTCTTTGCCTTGTTTGCTCTGTCATTTTCATATTGCCTCTCTACCTCTCTTTTCACCCTGACATATTCATTCCTGGCGCTCTCGTATCTTTCTCTGCTCTCTAGTGTTCTGTTATTTCTATAGTTTCTCCACGCCCTTTTACTTAATTGCTTATCTAGCTTACAACTCTGGTTAAACCATTGGTTTCTCATCTGCATTTCATATTTTTCATTTTGGACTCGGACGAACTTGTCTTCTGCCTCCTTACACTTCTGTGTGATGTAGTCCATCATGTCTTGAGCCGTTTTTCCTCTGAGCTCTGTTTCCCAAGCTATTTCAGTTAGGAATTTTCTCATCTCCTCATAGTTTCCCTTCCGGAATGCCGGCCTCTTGCTTTCTGGTCCCTTTCTTGAGTACATTAACCCTTCTTCGACCAAATACTCAAACAACAGTACACTGTGATCACTCATACCCACGGGGGCTTCAAGACCGATTTCCCGTATGTCTGAATCGTTCAGAGTGAATACTAGGTCGAGTCTTGCTGGTTCATCATTGCCTTTCATTCTCGTGGGACCCTTGACATGCTGACTTAAAAAGTTTCTTGTCGCCACCTCCAACCGTTTTGCTCTCCATGTTTCCTTACCTCCATATAGTTCATTGTTTTCCCAGTCTATCCTTCTGTGATTAAAGTCCACCATTATGAGCAGATGGGATCGATTTCTACAGGCAGCAACGTCTGCTCTCTCAATGATAATATTAACTGCCATGTTGTTTCTGTCATACTCTTGCCTGGGTGTTATTCATTTGGTGGTGGGTTATATATCACTGCCACTACTACTCTTAGTCCTCTCATCGTCATGGTGCTTGTTATGAAGTCTCTGAACCCTTCGCTGCCCGGAATAACCATCTCCTCAAAACTCCATTCCTTTCTCATCAGTAGAGCCACTCCGCCTCCTCTCCTTCCTTCCCTTTCTTTCCTTATTACAGTGTAGTCCTGGGGAAACACCGCGTTCGTTATGATTCCTGAGAGTTTTGTTTCTGTGAGTCCAATTACATCTGGGTTTACTTCTTGTGTTCTTTCCCTAAGTTCACTAGCCTTGTTTGTAATCCCATCTATGTTCGAGTATATGACCTTGAAGCTGACTCTCTTCTGTCCATTCTCAGTTTTTGTTAATTCCACTGGAGTTGGGGGGCAAGGGATGTCTGGGGTAGCAGGGCCTAGGAAGGAGGACCTGGGGGGTCTGGGGTGTGAGGGGGCTGGAAGGATCTGGAACATGGGGGCTAGGGGGGTCTGATGTGGTGTGGCTGAGGGGTTCTGGGTTGGGGGTTAATTGGGGCATGGGATGGGGGAGCTGGAGGGGCACGTGGTGGGAGGTCACGGGTTGGGGGTATGCAGGGGAGATTGGGATGGGTTGACAGGGAGGTCATGGACTGTGGAGGGGAGGGGAGGGGACCCTGGGGAGGGGGGCCGGGTGGGAGGGGGTGGGGTAGGAAGGAGAGCTTGGGGGTGGGGGAGCTAGGAATGACATGGGGTGCAGGAACAGTGAGGACCTGGGGTAGGGGTTGGTGAAGAACAAAGGCATGGGAGAGACCTGGAGGGGAGGGGGGGAGGGGGTCAGGGAACCTGGGGGTCATGGTCTGAAGAGGGACTTTACTGTCTGAGGAGGTGCAGGTAATTGGTGGGGGATGGCTGAGGGGTTGGTTGGTGGGAGGCTTCTGTTACAATCCTCCCTGGGGGTGCTGGCCTGCTGGTGGGGGGATTCCCACTCCCCTCTGAGGTTCCAAAGAGACTCTGAGCTGAGTCCTGTGGCTCCCATATCCCCATCCCATTCTTTTTGTCTCCTCCTTGCTTCTGCAGTCTCTTCCCTTGTCATGTCCCTTTGCAGAAAGACGTCCTCGTATACCCCTGACCTCACAAGTATGCTCTTCCTGGATAGGATTTTCTCCTTTGTTGCCTCGTTCGTGAACACTACCTTTATCAATCGTTTCCTTTGCTTTTTGTAGATGACCAGCCTGAAAACCTTCTCAATGTTGCCATTTGCCTTCTCCATATCCAATCCCTCCAAGATCTCTATCATAGTTGCTAGGTCCCTCCTTCTCCACTCCTCCTGATTGGATCCTTCTGGTTCCTGTACTCCTACAACTATAACTGTTATTTTCCTTTCCAGCATTTGTTTAGTGCATTTTTCAGCTTCCTGTCAGGTAGTTGTTCTCATAGCTGCAGCCTCTAAATCGG
This sequence comes from Procambarus clarkii, assembly GCF_040958095.1. Lineage (NCBI taxonomy): Eukaryota > Metazoa > Arthropoda > Malacostraca > Decapoda > Cambaridae > Procambarus > Procambarus clarkii. The sequence goes on along the minus strand of NC_091208.1, from coordinate 15,289,599 downwards.
CCTTGGCACCTGGGCTGTTTTGAAGTATTTCTGCAAAAGAGTCCCCGTGGAAGGAGCCTTCCATCAGCTTCGACCCGTTTCCAGGAGGTTGCATACCCCGTACTGGTTTGAATTCTTATTTTCCCTGAGTCTCTTTATCTCCCCTCTGGCTTCCTCCAACTCACTCCTTTGGCTTTGTATTAATGCTTGCATTTCCTGCAGGTCTCTGCCGGATCCCCTCTAATGTCTGGTTCAGCCATTCAAAGGTAGTATCCACCATTCTCCCCTGTCCCTGTGTGTGGTGATGTCACTCCACCATTTTCCCTGTCTGAGGGAAAATGTCCTGGCTTTTCCTCATGCGTGTGTTTGTGTTCATATGTAAGTGTGTTTGTTGTATGTGTGTGTTTGTGCATATGCATGCGAGTGCAGGCGTGTGCGTGCGTGCGTGCGTGTGCGTGCTTGCGTGTGTACTCAACTATTTGTACTCACCTAATTTTGCTTGCGGGGGTTGAGCTCTGGTTCTTTGGTCCTGCCTCTCAGCCGTCAATCAGCAGGTGTACAGATTCCAGAGCCTACTCGGCTCTATCATCTCTACATTTAAAACTGTGTATGGAGTCAACCTCCACCACATCGCTGCCTAATGCATTCCACCTGTTAACTACTCTGACACTGAAAAAGTTCTTTCTAACGTCCCTGTGGCTCATTTGGGTACTCAGTTTCCACCTGTGTCCCCTTGTTCGCGTTCCACCAGTGTTGAATAGTTTATCCTTGTCTACCCTGCCAATTTCCCCTGAGGATTTTGTAGGTAGTGATCATGTCTTCCCTCACTCTTCTGTCTTCCAGTGTCGTAAGGTGCATTTCCCGCAGCCTTTCCTCGTAACTCATGCCTCTTAGTTTTTGGACTAGTCTAGTGGCATACCTCTGAACTTCTTCCAACTTCGTCTTGTGTTTGACAAGGTACGGACTCCACACTGGGGCTGCATACTCCAGGATGAGTCTTACGTATGTGGTATACAAGACTCTGAATGATTCCTTACACAGATTCCTGAAGGTTGTTCTGATGTTAGCCAGTCTCGCATATGCCGCAGACGTAATTCTTATTATGTGGGCTTCAGGAGACAGGTTTGGTGTGATATCAATTCCTAGATCTTTCTCTCTTTCCGCTTCATTAAGTACTTCATCTCTTATTCTGTATCCTGTGTTTGGCCTTCTGTTTCCACCGCCTAGTTTCATTATTTTGCATTTACTCGGGTTAAACTTTAGCAGCCATTTGTTGGATCATTCATTCAGCCTGTAAATCGTCCTGTAGCACCCTACTATCATCCACTGTTTCAATCCTCCTCATAATTTTTGCATCATCAGCAAACATTGAGAGAAACGATTCTATACCCTCTTGGAGATCATTTACATACACCAGAAACAGTATAGGTCCAAGGAATGACCCCTGCGGGACTCCACTTGTGAAGTCATGCCAATCCGAAACCTCACCGATCACAGTGACTCCTTGTCTTCTGTTACTTAGGTACTCCCCTATCCATCGGAGTACCTTCCCTTTCACTGCAGCTTTTTCACTAGCCTCTTGTGTGGTACTGTATCAAAGGCTTTCTGACAATCCAAAAACATGCAGTCTGCCCACCCCACTCTTTCTTGCCTGATTTTTGTTGCGTGGTCATATAATTCAATTAGCCCTGTGAGGTAGGACTTGCCATCCCTGAAACCATCTTGATGCTGTGTTACAAAGTTCTTTCACTTCAGATGTTCCACTAGCTTTCTTCGCACAATCTTCTCCATCAGCTTGCATGGTATGCAGGTTAAGGACACTGGCCTGTAGTTCAGTGCCTCCTGTCTATCCCCTTTCTTGTATATCGAAACTACATTAGCTGCTTTCTAAATTTATGGTAGTTCCCCGGTTGCCAGTGATTTGTTATACACTATGGAGAGTGGCAGAGACAGTACTTCTGCTCCTTCCTTTAGTGTCCAAGGGGAGATTCCATCTGGGCCTATAGCCTTTGTCACATCCAACTCTAGTAAACACTTCTTTACTTCCCCACTGGTAATCTCAAACTCTTCTAGTGGTTCCCGGTTAACTATTCCCTCTCTTATCTCTGGAATCTCTCCTTGCTCTACGGTGAAGACCTCCTGGAATTTCTTATTCAGTTCCTCACACACTTCCTTGTCGTTTGTAGTGAATCCTTCTGCCCCTATCCTTATATGCATTACATGTTCCTTTACTGTTGTTTTTCTCCTGATGTGGCTGTGCAGCAATTTAGGTTGAGTCTTTGCCTTGCTTGCGATGTCATTTTCGTATTGTCTTTCTGCCTCTCTTCTCATCCTGACATATTCATTCCTGGCACTCTGGTATCTTTCTCTGCTCTCAAGTGTCCTGTTATTTCTATAGTTTCTCCATGCCCTATTACTTTGCTGCTTAGCTAGCCTACATCTCTGATTAAACCAAAGGTTTCTCATCTTCATCTTGATTTGTTGGACCATTCACTCAGTCTATCCAGGTCATCTTGTAGCCTCCTACTATCATCCTCTGTTTCAATCCTCCTCATAATTTTTGCATCGTCGGCAAACATTGAGAGGAACGAATCTATACCCTCTGGGAGATCATTTACATATACCAGAAACAGTATAGGTCCAAGGGCTGACCCCTGCGGGACTCCACTTGTGACGTCTCGCCAATCTGATACCTCATCCCTCACACAGACTCGTTGTCTCCTGTTGCTTTGGTACTCCTCTATCCACCGGAGTACCTTCACTTTCACTCCAGCCTGCATCTCCAACTTTCGCACTAGCCTCTTGTGTGTACTCACCTAGTTGTACTCACCTAGTTGTGTTTGCGGGGGTTGAGCTCTGGCTCTTTGGTCCCGCCTCTCAACCGTCAATCAACAGGTGTACAGATTCCTGAGCCTATCGGGCTCTGTCATATCTACACTTGAAACTGTGTATGGAGTCAGCCTCCACCACATCACCCCCTAATGCATTCCATTTGTCAACCACTCTGACACTAAAAAAGTTCTTTCTAATATCTCTGTGGCTCATTTGGGCACTCAGTTTCCACCTGTGTCCCCTTGTGCGTGTTCCCCTTGTGTTAAATAGACTGTCTTTATCTACCCTATCAATCCCCTTCAGAATCTTGAATGTGGTGATCATGTCCCCCCTAACTCTTCTGTCTTCCAGCGAAGTGAGGTTTAATTCCCGTAGTCTCTCCTCGTAGCTCATACCTCTCAGCTCGGGTACTAGTCTGGTGGCAAACCTATGAACCTTTTCCAGTTTAGTCTTATCCTTGACTAGATATGGACTCCATGCTGGGGCTGCATACTCCAGGATTGGCCTGACATATGTGGTATACAAAGTTCTGAATGATTCTTTACACAAGTTTCTGAATGCCGTTCGTATGTTGGCCAGCCTGGCATATGCCGCTGATGTTATCCGCTTGATATGTGCTGCAGGAGACAGGTCTGGCGTGATATCAACCCCCAAGTCTTTTTCCTTCTCTGACTCCTGAAGAATTTCCTCTCCCAGATGATACCTTGTATCTGGCCTCCTGCTCCCTACACCTATCTTCATTACATTACATTTGGTTGGGTTAAACTCTAACAACCATTTGTTCGACCATTCCTTCAGCTTGTCTAGGTCTTCTTGAAGCCTCAAACAGTCCTCTTCTGTTTTAATCCTTCTCATAATTTTAGCATCGTCCGCAAACATTGAGAGAAATGAATCGATACCCTCCGGGAGATAATTTACATATATCAGAAACAAGATAGGACCGAGTACAGAGCCCTGTGGGACTCCACTGGTGACTTCACGCCAATCGGAGGTCTCACCCCTCACCGTAACTCTCTGCTTCCTATTGCTAAGATACTCCCTTATCCACTGGAGCACCTTACCAGCTACACCTGCCTGTCTCTCCAGCTTATGTACCAGCCTCTTATGCGGTACTGTGTCAAAGGCTTTCCGACAATCCAAGAAAATGCAGTCCGCCCAGCCCTCTCTTTCTTGCTTAATCTGTGTCACCTGATCGTAGAATTCTATCAAGCCTGTAAGGCAAGATTTACCCTCCCTGAATCCATGTTGGCGATTTGTCACGAAGTCCCTTCTCTCCAGATGTGTTACCAGGTTTTTTCTCACGATCTTCTCCATCACCTTGCATGGTATACAAGTCAAGGACACTGTGTGTGTGTGTGTGTGTGTGTGTGTGTGTGTGTGTGTGTGTGTGTGTGTGTGTGTGTGTGTGTGTGTGTGTGTGTGTGTGTGTGTGTTTGTGTGTGTGAGTGTGTGTGTACTCACCTAGTTGTGCTTGCGGGGGTTGAGCTCTGGCTCTTTGGTCCCGCCTCTCAACCGTCAATCAAATGGTGTACAGATTCCTGAGCCTATTGGGCTCTATCATATCTACACTTGAAACTGTGTATGGAGTCAGCCTCCACCAAATCACTTCCTAATGCATTCCATTTGTCAACCACTCTGACACTAAAAAAGTTCTTTCTAATATCTATGTGGCTCATTTGGGCGCTCAGTTTCCACCTGTTTCGCCTTGTGCGTGTGCCCCTTTATTATAGTGTGTGTTGGTTTTGTTGTCGTCGTGTTCCTCCTTTACGGACAACCCAACCCACAACTCGGTAGAGTGCTTACACTTCACTAGGAGATCACACTAGGCGCTTCTGGCTCTTGGAGAGGGGCTCAATATCACACGTTTAGGGGATGCGGCTCCAACACTCAGCCTCGTTGTCACGTGCACACACCCACACGAGCCGCTGTGACTCCCCACTCTCTCCTTAGGCGATATGATCTCCTCAATCCCCCTTTGACTTATTAGTATTACCTTCTACCCTGTCCACAGCAGTGGTTCTTGGTTCTTTCTCTCTCTCTCTCTCTCTCTCTCCTTCTATACTAGTTCATGGGAAGCCTCACTAGGACAATGTCAAATACCAGCAAATTTGAATACATTTACTGGACAGAGCACATACAATACATACACACATATAATAATAATGAATCCTATACTCTATACTATTACAATCAGGTAATACACCAATACTCCAACACCATCAGAACTCTATTATCAGTTTACCAAGTGGTATCCTATCTTCTGATTCACCACCTGATACTATCACCCTCCTCAAGTAGATCAAGTCTACATACACTGTTGCACTATCAACACAAGTAATATATATATATATATATATATATATATATATATATATATATATATATATATATATATATATATATATATATATATATATATATACATATATATATATATATATATATATATATATATATACATATATATATATATATATATATATATATATATATATATATATATATGTATATATATATATATATATATATATATATATATATATATATATATATATATATATATATATATATATATATATATATGTCGTACCTAGTAGCCAGAACGCACTTCTCAGCCTACTATGCAAGGCCCGATTTGCCTAATAAGCCAAGTTTTCATGAATTAATGTTTTTTCGACTACCTAACTTACCTAACCTAACCTAACCTAACTTTTTCGGCTACCTAATCTAACCTAACCTATAAAGATAGGTTAGGTTAGGTTAGGTAGGGTTGGTTAGGTTCGGTCATATATCTACGTTAATTTTAACTCCAATAAAAAAAATTTACCTCATATATAATGAAATGGGTAGCTTTATCATTTCATAAGAAAAGAAATTGAGAAAACATATTAATTCATGAAAACTTGGCTTATTAGGCAAATCGGGCCTTGCATAGTAGGCTGAGAAGTGCGTTCTGGCTACTAGGTACGACATATATATATATCTATAAATGTGTACAATGAAAATCAGCATGTGAATGCAATAACATATATCAGCATAAATGTTCCTTGATACACCGCAATGATCAATCGATCACCCTATTAGTCCTAGAACGCATACATCTGTAGGTAATCCAGCCTACGACTGTAACTCTAAACTTCATTATAAAACACTCCTTGACATAAGAATGCAAACAATCACTCACCTCTCACTGCGTCATGCACGCTAATGACAACCAAACACTATCAACTCCCTACAAGTAATCCACCAGAACTTCCCTTCCACCTCTGGAAGTTCGCTACCCTGATATCTTTAGGTTCTTCCGGGCTTCACTACCACGATCCTCTGCAGCTCCTCCAGGCTGCTATCATGAAGTTTCCTTGAGCAACTACGGTGCTTCACCCTTCTGCTGGGGTCCTCCACAACTCTCTTGGCTGCTACACCATGAAGTTTCCTCGAGCAACTATGGTGCTTCACCACCTCTACAGAAGCACGTGACACTCTTCTTCACTGCTTCTCCTCACAGCTCGAGGTCCTTTCCTCCACTACCTTGGAGTCTCATCAACTACTTCATCTGTGCTGGCTTCGAAGTTCTCAGCAACTTCTTCCCTAAAGACAAACCTGCAACCCATCGACACTCCAATAAAAATGTTTCCCCTTTAACACATAAACAAAAATAATCACACAATATGTTTGCCTCAAACCTCTATCTGTCCTCTACATACAGTGAGAGTGGACTCCCCCATTTTGGGCGGGTCCATACTCCACCTCGACCGCTCACTCTGGGAGGGGCCTTCGCCGTCGGGAGCTCTCAGTCACCTGCCAGCGCTCAGAGGGGACGGACGTCGCTCCGTGTTCCTCCCTCTCCACTCTCTTATTTTAGGCTTTCTGCCTCACCAAAACATGTCTAACTTATCAATAAACATTGCTACTGTCGCTGGGCACACGACCAACTACAAGCAATCAATATGAACTGGCTTAACTTGTGCTTACCACAGATTGTCTAGTCGAGGGCGCTCCTCCCTCTGACAAGCTTGGTCAGGGCACTGCCACGGCCCCCGGTAATGCCTCTGGGCGGTTTAATACTCTCCTCTTCGACCAGGACTTGAAACCACAACGTTCCCAGCTCAGTTCCACAGCTGGCCCGTCTACACACTTCTCTTCTCTTGGAATATATCACTAGGGGTTCCCTTCTGACGGGAGCTCAACGGAGCGCGGCTTTCCCCCTGCGATGTCTGGCCTCAAGTGAGGTCAAAGCCCTCCAGAAGCGAGCCTCACGCCTCCAACAAAATATCCACATCTCCTAGTCAGTCATTTATCTGTTTTCTTCTTCACTGCCCATAATCTCAAATTGTTTA